>NC_050471.1:24069406-24369406 GCF_013373865.1 Monomorium pharaonis | reverse complement strand
CATTAACTTATTCATTTTTTCTTGAGTTAAAAATTTATCTAAGAAAAATTTCCCAAAATTATTTCTTTGTTATTTCATACAAAATTCAATTTACAAATAAAATATCAATTCACAATTCATAATGTAATTGTTTGTTATTTAGATAGAATAATCTCATTTTGACAAATTACATTTTATTTATAAATAATGTTTTTTAGAATTAAATTAATTTAATGGTAATTTAAAATTAATTTAATATTAACCCAACTTTTTTATCCGTTCTTGATGATGATTTAATAAGGATGTACAATTGTCATATTTTCACTAATTGTACATATTTAGAATAGTATAATTCATAAACATTTTATACTCTTAGAAAAAAGTGATAGAAAAACTTAATTTTTTACTAATTTCAAAATGTTCTTTAAACTCCATTTTTCCGTGAAGACAATTTAAAAAAATTTTTATTTTTTGTTAGCGATTAAATTATATATATATATATTTAAAACACTTTTTTTCCATATAAGATTCAATATTATTTTAAATAATTAGTTAAAGGAAACTATTATACTGTCAAAGAAATTTGAAATATTCAGGAATACCAACATATTAATCATAAACTTAACGCAAGCGAAAAACATATTTAAAAAACTGACACGAAAAGTAATGTGTCTTCCAGAGTTTGACTAAGATAAAGTTTCTTGTCGAAAAGCTACTAAAAATAAAGTTTCCTAAACCGCCGAGAACCGTCAGGCTTCGTGATTGATTGCGAAATTGAACGTCAAGCGCCACGCCATGCTGGCGCGTCGTCTGCGTGCGTCCTCCGCCTTGTTTCCGTCGGTGATTAAAAATTAAACGTAAAGCCCCATCGTGAGTTTCTCATCACGCTAGCATCACCTAATGCCGAGTGTGTGTTTAACTCACGATCAATTGACATGTTACAGTTGCTGATGTTCGCGTCCGTGGGCGGATTTATGCACGTCGTGGCCGGAAGTCTAATAGTCCACAATTGGCGGCACATGAACGGCCATTACTATTACGTGCACAACAATGAGATCCATCCCAGCAAGATGTACATGGACATGCTTATATCGTCGGCCGTGTTTACATTCGTCAACGCAGTGGCATTTGTCGCGGAAATTATCGCCATTGTGAGATACTCGTGAATACCTGCGTTTTCGCAAGAAAGTCCGTCGATCCGTACGAGTCGAAGAACTCGCCGGTATCACCAAAGCTATGGATAGTTTGTTTAAAAGAAAGAAGGAAGAAACATACGAAAGATTTTAATCGTTAGACCTTATTATAAGCAGTTTCACCGAACTTTTTGAAATTTACGTTATAATTTGACACCTCAATATTTTATGAGTTAAGAAATTTGAGAAATTAAAAATAGAAAGAATATATTTGGTGATGTGAATCGTCACAATTTTAATATCTCTTTCCCGGAGGAAGAATTCGAGTTGTACAATCTTTTGTACAACTCGTAAATGAATTGTACAATCTTTTAAAAATATTAATTCTGTAAAATTATCAAACATATGCATATAAAGTCGTATTAGAAATAGTAAGAATATTATATAATATTTGTTATCACAACGTAGTAGCGTATAAGGCCGTACAATATATACATGTAATTATCGTTAGAAAAGATTTAGTAATTAGTAGAGTTAGCATAGTTATAGTAATTGTCTAATAACGAGACCAAACGCGAAATTACAATCTCCTCGCACAACAGCCGCGATTACCGAAATATTCTTTGCTATTCGGATGAAAGAAAGATATTCATTCGCGTACAAATCCGTCCATTTTTGTACCTAAAGCGTTTATTTCTACAGAATATTGCAAATAAACAAATTTTATGCTACTTTTAAGTGCAATGAAAAGATCTCTTTCTATTTTAGCTTATCTACTTGTCTTTATTCATCTTTTTAAATAAAAAGTATTCGCCAGATTGCAGCTGATAAATTTACAGCATTGATAAAGTACACAAAAATTTGTTCATTAATGTTTCATACTCTATATGTTTTTTTTTTTTCAGCTAATGCTTGTATTTTGTATAAAAAAATAAATGTAAAGATGCAAAAATTAAAGTATATACTTATTGAATATTTTATCGAAACTTGGCATAATTTTTCGAGGATCCTGAATTTTTTTTATATACGAGCGGTATAAAGAAATTGATAAAATCAAAAAACACAAAATATCACAATTTTCTAATAAAATATATATATATATATATACGTTTTAAAATATATAAAAAATTTTAAAAATTAAAATAAATTTGCGATTATTAATTTTAATTTTTCTCAAATTAAATTCAATAAATTAAATTCAATAAAAATGAAGAAAACAAATTTATATCATATTTTCTTTAATGTTCTTCTTGGAACAAATAATAATTTTTTTAGATATCCTAAATATTGCGTTTCATATGCGAGTGGTACACATAAAAAAAAATAAGTAAGACTAAAATATAAAATATTGTTTTGTAATAAAATATTCAAAAACGCTTTTTAATGAAAAATAAGCTTTAAAGAAAAATGTATTAAAATGTAAATTTGTGGCAAATAAAGATGGAAAATT
The DNA here is from genome assembly GCF_013373865.1 of Monomorium pharaonis. Classification (NCBI taxonomy): domain Eukaryota; kingdom Metazoa; phylum Arthropoda; class Insecta; order Hymenoptera; family Formicidae; genus Monomorium; species Monomorium pharaonis. The sequence goes on along the minus strand of NC_050471.1, from coordinate 24,366,844 downwards.
AAATATACATGAAGTTAGTAATTTTACGACACGACGATGATTTCAAATCAGGGAAACAAAAATGCGCACATGTCCTTGCAAACGTCAAAAGTATCGAAAGGTTGCAGATAGAATTTTTTTACTGGTATGTGTGTTTTGCATTCGCTTTATGTTGTAATATGATGTATCACAATATTATACGTTACAACATTATCACATCAAATATTGGTAAATAGCACGAAGTAAAACAGTGAGGATAAAAATGCCGAAAATAAAGAAGCGTTCGGATCAGCAGAAACTGTTGCAGTCCAAAGCCAGCAAATGTGTATCGATACTAATCAAACCACTAAGAATATTTCAATTTGTGCGTATTAGACACTTTGTTATTTCGTTCGATTGCATCTTACAATATCAAAAAAAGAAATCAGTTAGAATAAACCTATCGTCTATAAAATTTTCTCCCGCGACAGCTTGCGATACTGCTACTATTTGCGTTTACGGTTTACATGATCATTATGGATCCTATGCCGATAAGCGCCCTCGCCTGCATTCTCTTGATTGTTCTGTCAGGCGTATACGTTTTCGTCTTGGCCGTCGAGCTGATCAGCCACTTTGCAGAGAGCGCCTTGCACATTATTCCGGTAATTTACGCCGCACTGTGTGCTCTACTGTTCAGTAAAATCAGAGTCACGTGAAAAAAACACCGAAATTTGATATCTTTAAAATTTTAAGCGTCTTTCACGACGCAATGCGGATCATTAACGTTGTTATATTAACAAACAAAAAGAAAGGAATAATCGTACACGTTGCACGCATTATTAACAAAATATTAATGACCGTCAAGTGCAAAGTGTTTCTTGGTTCCAGATAAAAAAATACGTATATTAATATTAATTACAAATATAAATATTTTTCTACACTAGGAATAAAGTAATTAATTTGATTCAATTTTTCAATTTGACTAAATTTCTTCAGCTAAAATATTTATGTATTCAATTTAAATACCAAAAATATTTGAAATTTAATTCAAATATTTATATATTAAATTTAAAAAATAGAAATAAAATTGAAAAGTTTAGTCAACTACTTTTTTCTCAGTGTATAAAAAATTATTACAGATGACCATATTCTCCTTTCTCGGTCTCATATTTTTCGGGGTTGCCGGAATTTTATTCATTTTGAATGTCTATATACAATTTGTGATACAAATAGTGGCGACGACGCTGTGTCTGGTGGTAGCGTTGTTATTCTTAATTGACATCACGATGGTACTCGCGTGAGTCTTGATCTCAAAATAAAGACGAGCAGATCCAATCAATGGAATTATAATAAAAATATCTGTTTCTCTAGATTTTGGAAAAGAAAATGTACGGTCTGTAAACGATGTTGCAATAATAGTGTGGCGGAACTTTTACCACACAAAGTCGAGGAACTGAATGTATCAGAATGTATCAGAGTGAGTACTGAATAGAGAAAGATTCCAGCAAACGCAAAATTATAGTATTCAGTTATACAAACCACTGAGATTTATAATTTAAATTTAATTTAATAAATTTTTTTATTAATTTCAAATAAGTTCATTTGATGCGCAAAAGTTATCTCTACAAATTTAAATTATTTCTTAATATTTTTTAAAAAATTATATGAAATTTAAGCAAATCGATATTAATTAAATTTTATTAACTAAACCAATAAAACGTATATTAATTTAATTCAATAATTTTGTATATGCGTAAAAAATATTAGGAAATAAGTTTATTTCTGAGAGAAAATAAAACTCGCGAATTTGATAAACTTATTTAAATTATACAGTATCCGTTTTAAAATCAATGTGTTTTACATTCTAATTTCATAACTCTCGAGCATAAACGCAGATAACGAGGCACGATGCAACAACTAGCTTGAGTGACATCAGAATACCCCGCGAATTGGAGGATGTTGCAGCTCCCGATCACTCCTATCGTAAGATCGAATACCCTCGACGACGGCAGTACGTCGATTGTCCTACCTGCGTACCATCGTTATGCAATCTTCACGTTGCCGAAATTCAAACGGAACCGAAAGAGATGTCCGTCGTAGAGAGTCAAGTGAGTCAGATTCAAGTCCAATTCTCGCCGACAGATCTATTTTAATTTATACTTATAAAAACAAATCTTCCTATGGATATTTTAATCAATACTAGAAGTATCGATGTTTTTTTTTATTGAAAGAACAAAATGAATAAATGGCTACGAAAATAAAGAATATAATTAAAACCAAATTTATTTAAAGTCTTAAATATTTGTACCTAAAAATTAACTTTAATATAAATAAAAGAAAACAAAAATTCAAAAAAAAACTTTTTAAATTGTAAATTTTATAAAATTTGGAGATTTAGATTTATAAAATATCTTGATAAAAAATTTGAGTTACAAAATATATAAATAACAGTAATGACATTGTTAAATAATTTGACTCAATATAAGTCTTAAAAAAAATTTAGCCAGATGACATTATATCTTATAAAAGAAATTTTCCGTCCATGGTCGCAAAATGCGTAAATTTACTTTATATTTGTTGTAATTCGGCGGGAAATCTGTGCGTTTGTTGTATACATTTTAAACTAAAAATGAAATTATTTTGAAATTCTTACATATACATATTTCCGGACGAAATTAGACTCCGAGGGCAATCAGAACAGAGACGCCAATGCAGACGTTGAGTAAATGCGAGTTTTGTTATCAACAAATACCCCTCGTGTCTCCCATCGAAAGAGCACGCGTATCCAATGCTCATTGTTTCCAACATACGCCACAATGGGGTTACCCCGCTATCGTGCAGTTCGTTCATGGAGAAGGGGTCGGCGGCGTGCCATGTTGCCCTGGGTAACTTTCTAGTTTTTGTATCTAGGAAATTTCCCAGAGAGTGACATGGTTTTTTTTCCGCAGGTGCAAATGCACAACGAATACGACGAAGACCCAAAAGCAACAATCACAGCAACAGCGATCTCGGCAATTGACGCAGCAACATACCGAACCGCTAAGTCCAAATAGAATGAAGTCGAATTCTAACGAAACGATGACGAGTGAGGCAACACAGCAGGTTGCGAGTAAATCTAATATTATACGGAATTGTGAAATTCTCTTATATTTCAGAGTCATAGATTGGAAATGTTGCTTCAAAGAATGAAGCGATTTTCTTTTCAGTAGATGTTTGTCTCGTCAGCGATTTCCAGCCCAGATTATTCTAAGCGTTTCATTCGCAATAACTCAGATCTGACTCTAAATTTCGCGCGATGACATTACCATCGTTTATGAGTAATAATAATTCCTCCCCAAAGGTACTAAAAGCGGAAACGACGTTACAAGAGTAACACAACCTATCACTACCGTCACAACATCTTATAAAACAGACCAGAGAAAGCACACTATACCGGATATTGCGTACGTATGTCATAAATTTATACAATCGTTAGAAAATGATTATTTCATTCCACAATAATTAATCTCTGGATATAATACATTTTTTAAACCTTTAATACTCTGAAAAAAGTATGCAATTATAATTGCATGGTAAAAATAATTACAGTTGGGAATATCATGTTTAGTCATTATTTTAGTACAACTTACTGTATTAAAATCTCCATTTTTGGCAACCATATCATATGTTACGTAGACCAATATTATGATTATGAGAACTTGAGTATAATTCACACAAATTATAATTTATATTATTCAATAACTGTAAAAATATAAGTATATAAAAAGTTAGGTCCAAAAATGACTATAAATTATGATATTACTGCAACTATTTTTTTCTTTCGGTGTAGATCTGTTTTTACTGCTGAATTAGTGTGAGTTTAAAATGAAATATTGGGTTGAAATCAAACGAAAGTGAGAAGAAAGTTTTAATATAGTAAAATTTTACAAAATTCTAATAAGTTTTATTAAATTTCTTTAAAATTTATTAAAATTTTACTAAATTGCATACTAAATTGTACTAAAATTATAAAGTTCTTCAAAGTCCAAGTATCTCACAATATACCATAATTTCTCACAATATACCATGAAAGTGGATCGCCTTCGAGAATGAACTCTAAGAAAAAAGAAACTCTCATACAGTCTTCTAATTATATTGTCTCAAATTAGAAGTTGAGAATTAGTTTATATATTGCGGTTCAATCATAGCAACAAACAAACAAAACTGATAAGCGAAGACGTCGATCAGAAGTTGACGAAAACCAAGAGGCCCGAAGTAGTCGGAGAAACGATCCTAGATCACGTCGCCAATGTAGAAAAAAGAAGAGATAATACGGAAGAAAGTGAGAAAGAGAAGACGATCAAAGAGAATACAATGGAAAGGGGTAGAGGAGGAGGAGAAGAACACTACACTAGAATCTATCAAGAAATTATACGCGCGACGGAACGAAGAAACATGACAGACCCGGAGGAGTCGACGCACATGCAAATGTAAGCGGTATCATTTTACATAACGCAATACGGATAATCGAGTTCAGCCACACGTCTCGTTTATGTATAGTTAAATCGACTGCTGCCGTTGCACGGTTCGATGAAACGGACGATTCAATATACCAAGAAATAAAATCCGTTTTAGGAGCGGAACGTTAACCACGCCATCGAGTAGCAGAACGATACCTCGAGCGTTGTTGCACTTGAAGTCAAACAAAGTGGATCCAATTAAAAATGTGTAAACAATCATAAATATACAATAAGTCAAATTGATAATCTTGACGAGAATTTATAATTATTTATAAATTCACGAACTTTGTTCATCATTTAGAAATGTGTTCAATGAAGAGCATGTCCCCGAAAGGATAGCATCGAAGACGAGACTTGATCATCCAGCTGCTCAAGAAGTAAGACGTTTTGCATTATCAACATCTTGGAAAATAAATTTCGTTGTTTCTTAAATGTTTGTTGCCGTTCTAGAACGAGCGTCCAGCAAGAATTAGCTCGCCGACTCCTGCAATTGAACAGCTGAATGAAGTTTGTTTGCTCTGCAAACAACAGAAGGTGACTCTATGGAATATCATGAATATCACATAAGACGATTGACCTGTTCTTTTTCGCTGCACTGCTGCACTAGTGCGATAAGTTAGAATGAGAAAAAATATATTTGTCTTAATCTAACTTGTTGTTATAGTGCAGCGAAAAAGAACAAGCCAAATGTCACAGGAATATCAGAATAGAGTATAACTCTAATAAAGTACTCTTTTAGATGAGAGAGAGTTGATCTGAGAGGTGTAGAAAAATCTCATTGTTAATATCGGTGGTCATATTGAACAATATGATATATATATATATATATATATATATATAAAACATGATAAAACAATCAGAAAATTCTCAGTGTTAAAAAGGAAATAACAAAATTCTTTCGCAAAGAGAGCGTCCCAGATGCGCTCATTGTAAAACAAACACCATCGATCAGATTGCCGAGTTAGTTAGGAGTAGGATGAATTTATAAAATTTGATTGGCGTCCATTTTACACTGTGTGCGCATCTAAACTTTCTTGATCAGTCTACTTTCGTCCTGCGTCTCGGGTCCATATTTATCCCACATATAACATATGTTCCATCCTGATATTCTTCATCCATAATGGTAATTTCGTTGTCTGAAAATCTAAAAATCTACTAAATCTCGGGCCTCCCCTTCTTCTTCTTGCCCGCTCATATTATTTCATGTTACTGCATGCTTTTCAGACTTTAACGCCAACCTCGGACAATTCCAGATGCTACACCATCTTCAAGGACACAAAAGGAAAATACTTCTGTAAATTTTGCGCTCCAGCGAATAGTGAAAAAGTAAATAATCTGTATGTCTATTATCTTTTACTTTATTAAATTATATATAATCCCTTTTCTATTTGTTTTAATATTCACCAATGAAAGAAGAGATTAAAATTTCACGGAGAAAATTTAGTTCTTTTAATGAGATTTATCGATTAGAAAACTTATCAAAATATAATTGTTTGATAATAATGCAAGAAACGAAAACTGATTCTAATCAGGGATTGATTTTACTCCTTTGCAGTAAATTTGGACAGCAAAATCTTACGTAGGAAGATTATTATAAACTATTTTTTTCGAGTAGGAATCTTTTCTTGATAGATTAAAATGATTACATGATCTGTTTTCGAAAATATACTTGTTAACGTGCAGTGTGAAAGAAAATCATATTTTTATCTAATAAAAACACACTTTTATTTAATTAATTTGTTAACAAAAAATACTGATTTCAGATAACGAGGCTCATAGGCACGGATATAAAAAAAGTACGGTGTACCGATTGTCAATTACTTCTTCGTGATCAAGTCAGAACTGTAAGTAATAAAATAACGATCCATAAATTGTTAGAATTAAGTAATGAAAAATGATTTCTATTCGCAGAATATTAAACGAAAATCGGACACTTGCCCGAAATGCGGTCGATCACAGGGACACACTTCTCCGTCTCCCACGTAAACAGTTGCGCTTACAATTGCAACAGATCCCTCGCGTCGATAGTGCGCGTATCAGCGTAAAAAACAAAACGGAAACGTCAATCGTAGATTGCCTCGTTAAAAATCTATATTCCTTACAATAATAGTCATTAGGAACAGCGATTAAAGGAACAACACACAGTCTCTTATACTCGTCTTCGCGCGGACATGATTAAAAAAAAAAAGAGAGTAGCGCCAATCACGGATTGTTAATTATATTATAGTTGTAACTTAGTATAAGATAAAACTATCGAAGGAACATGATTATTTCTTTGCGACATTCCAAAATAAAAAAAAAAAAAAAATTTTAATGCCGCCAAAAGTGTGATATGCGTCACGTAATCTGCTTGTAATAATAATCTAGCTTAATCTAACTTATTGTCGATTTTACATTTGACTTGTCGAGTCTTCAGTCTTGTAAAATTCTTGAAATATAGCGTGATTTCTGAAGAAGAGGTCGGCGCTTAATTTCCGTCGCAAATCTCTGAAGTTTCCGATCGGGCGACGATAACAAAAAATATAACGATAAAAAATCTAAAACCCGTTAAAAGCTGTACGATTAGAAAATATACGGGTGCGTGATTCACTTGGCCTTTAAAACAAATATAATAGTAAATAATGTCGGCGCGAGACTTAATTCAATATAAATTCGCGGTCCCGCCAATGTATCCTGCAAGCGAGCCGCTATTAACTATAGACAGTTAAAAAATACATGCCAACGATTACATACGCAGTTTTTTTTAAAAAACAGTAACATGGCATTTACTGATAAAATACTTAAAAAAAAAACGCAAATTACATTAAACTGTAAATCAAAGAAATCGCATTAGCCACGCTTTATCACTTAAAAAAAAATCTTTGTGCCACTTACATGCAAATCTTTGGCAACAACGTCAATAGTTAAAATAATAGTCTTAATGATCGTCCCATTAGAGCGAAAAATAAACGTAAAAATCGCCTCTAATCTGATATAAAATATCAAAAGAGAGAGGGGGGAGCAAGAGATAGGAGAGGAAGGAATAAGCGTCCACTAAACGCGGACGGTTTCCTGTTTCAAGATCGGTCTGGGGCGCTTGTCGTCGTAGTCGTTCACCAGGTCGGACAAAACAAAACCAGGTGCCGAGGCGGACGTGCGGATCGGCGTGAAATTCAATACGAGATTCGGCGCGTAATTCTGAACGTAGTACGATGACGACGGTGACGTGGTGATGGCGAACGGATCGGCCGGTGGACGCGGCATCCCATTGCCGTTTTCCATCACTTTCGTCAAAACTCCAGGACCGCCGCCGCGCCAAATCTCGTAGTCGCTGTAAAGTTTCTCACCATCGATCTGAACGGAACATGATGACGAGTAGGGTTCGCGGATCTCGATCTGCTCGTTGCATTGCCCGTACAATCGATAGTCGTGATGAGCGGCGAGCGACAACGGCTTCGACGGACAGGTGATGTCCTTCGCGGGGTAAAGACAGGCTGGCGACGATTGCACCAGCACGTAACACGCCGGATAATTCTGTTCACAGCGGACGGCGGCGATCGGTCGACTCTGATTGACGGTCTTTCTGGCGGAGAAACTACAATTTGCAGGATGAAGACTCGCGACATTGTTGCCGCTAGCGTATCCATTGACAAACGTGGATAGCCGCGACGGTCGACACTCGGCTCCCGTCTCCCAGCGTTCGCGCAGCGATTTCTTCGGCAGTTTATCCAGCGGCTCGTACCTCGTCACTCGTCGGCTGTCGGAATCCTTAGGGGGCGACTGAGGTAGCGCGGGCATCAGATTGGAGTTCCACATGTCGAAGTTGGGAAAAACGTCCGCGCCTTCTTTCTTCGGCTGCATCTTGTCCCGGAAGTGGCAATGCCCGTCGTGCAGCGGCTGCACGTTGTCGTTAATGTCTGTGAGCACCACCTGCGGAAGCAGTGGTGGTGGTGGTTTCGTGAACTCGCTACCATCCACGAACAGAACCTCGTCCATGGCCGACATGGCCAGCATGGTGGAATAACGAGTGGCGTTGCGGCTACGACTGGAGGATTTGACGACCGGTGGTGATGGATCGTTGACCTGACCGTTATCGGAGGATTTGCCACCATTCGGCGGGCAAATCGGTGGGATTTGCTTCCGGTCATCCTTAGAATCGTTTGGTGCGATCGGCGATTCTGGCATGGTGATGGAGGTATTGGAGGTGGTGGTAGTAGTCGTGGACGAGGTCTTCTTGGGCTGCAGATACCTTCGAGTGATCTGTACGTCACCTTTGTCGTCGACCGTACCACGATCTTCGTACTGACGACGCGAATATGCGAAGAGAAAATTAGATGTCGTACATATTGGCAGCATAGGCCTGATTACACCGATTCGTTGTGTGATCGACTTTTGAGAATTGATTCCAAAATAATAGAAAAATATCCTAAGGAGAATTTTCTGAATTTTCTATAGACGTTTGGAAGACTAGATTTATCCTTTTTCTTCCTCTTTTTAACAATTTCAGAATAACAGAAATAAGCACAATACAAAGAAAAGTACAAATCTTTAATTGATAGCTACTATCGGTACAATCCAGGCGTAATGTAAAATAGTATATCATCAGAATAACACGAAGAGAGATCAAGTGTCGTGAGAATTGTCTGTAAAATATTTTTATGTCTTTCTCATTAAAAAATATTTTGCAATAATTGTAAAATAACGTCATATTGGAACGTTGCTTGAATACTATTCAACGTATAATAAATTTTTTTTCAAGCACAAGATGAATAAAAAAAATTATTTCTCGTTTCAATTTTTTAAATACTGAATACAATTCCATTTATTGTACTATGTATTATAATTTTGCAGCCAAATTTTGCAAAAGAACTATTTTGACATATTATAATAATATTTAACGTTTTGGAAAAATTTTATTACAATCAAAATTAAGTATATCGTTAAGCCTTTCAAGTCAACTATGGTTAAAAAATCATTTACGATTATTATAGGGTTTATTACATTAACGTTTATCAAATATTTTTTAAATATTATTCATGCACAGAGGCTACATCTTTTAAAGGAATTGAGGTTTAATATAACTCCATCTGCTCTCTAAACTTGTAATTATCAATTTAATTGGTATATTCGTAAAAAGTAAGACCACATAAAGTGATACTAATACACATAATTCCAGAAGTTTTATATTATTAAAACTAAGGAGTTAGTTTTAAAAAGTAATTTTCCAACCCTGTAAAGATATCTCAAATAACCTTTGTGGATAACAACAAGATAATCATGTTTTTGAAATGTTACACATTGCACGTCAATCGATAAGATGTGTGGCAACATAAGTAATGCGTGTTAAAAATAGTTTCACAATCTTCGTAGAACTTATTGCTGTACACTTGTTTATCGTTCACAATCGAAACTTTTCCACCCAGAAATACTCTCGCGCAAATCTCTTATTCATAAAAGTTATAGGAGTTTCAAATGCAATCCCTAAACTACATTTTTCTTTCATAAAATGTAACCTAACATATCTAATTTCAATTCATTGCTCAATTAAATATAAATTCCATCATTTAATCATTCTAAAATACTATTCACACTTTTCTGATGTAATAGTGTAAAACTCAAATAACACTTCGAGTAAAAATTCACATAATTATAAAAATTCTTTCTAAAAGATTTTTTAAACTCTTAGATTTTAAATTCTCTATGGGTGTTCGAATAACTGAACTGGCATTATTTTAATGTAAAAATAATCTTATTTAAAATTACTTTAAACTATAAAAATTTGAATATCAAAAACTGTACTAAACTTGAATTAGCACTTGGATGAAAATTCACCCTCAGTGAGCACAAAGGCTTGACAATGATTTAATAAGGCTGAATTCCAACGCATAACATAACTGTTAAGATTCCAATACATGCCTCATTTTTTTACTATAAATTTTTTACTATAAAAAATATTGCGCCATATATATATTTCTTATACTTATTTGGTTAGAGGGCAACTCCTTGTCAAAACTGATCAATATAATCATAACGTGTGTGAAATGCAAATTATTAAAAGTTACTTCGATGTTGTATTCTTCACGACGCATGCGATGAAAAGTTAAGAAAAGTTCATTCGCGAATGTACTGTCAACAATATATGACTGACTGTGTAGTGACTAGCACACTCCGTTTGCTCTTAAGGTCATCACACAATGCCAGGCAACAGAATAGAAACAGGAAATAAAGAAAAAGAGAAGATCCTTTCTCTCTTTCATTATTTCTATTGCCTGTTATTGTGTTCAGGCCCTTATCGTTCGAAAGCACATACCATTTCGGCCTTGGCCAGGTAAATCCAGAGCTTGCGCCATGTGCTGAACTTATTCTGGTCGCTGAAATTGTAGCGCATCTCCTTCGAGGCATACCGGGTCGACAGAGGAGAACGGTAATCGCAATAATCGTTGCTTGGCACTTTCGAGACACTCATTGCTAATCGAGAATAGAAAATTTAAAGCGAAAGGAACCGTCCGACGCGACCGCTTAAACGAAACTACATGCAATCAGCTGATACCCGGTCGCCCGACGCCCTATCGAGAACCGCGTGATCAAGACCACGAGCGCCTCGCCTCGGAAAAAACCTGAATCTCTATTTCAAACGCTGCTCAACTCTGCTAATGCTACGAGCAAGTGAGCAAACATGGCGACGAATGAATACCAGACGAATAAACTGTTAAACATGGGGAGCTTTCAACTAGAAAATCGTTCAGTCTTCGTTTGATGTTCAGTGAGAGACAAAGAATGTCTTCTGTGTGAAATTGTGTTACTTATTTCCACGAAGAATATAAGAGCTTAGTATTATTGTAATTTACTATTATTGTTAAGAACATGGGAGCTTTTCAGCAAGTGACATAAATCAACATTTAATATCACTCAGTCTTTGTTTCATACTCGGAAACTGAGGCAAAAATGACTTCTATGTCGATTCATGTCACTTGCTAAACAACTTGTTCTTTGAAAATAACACAAATCCACACAGAAGAATTTTGTCTTTTTGTCTCTCATTGAATGTCAAACGAAGAATTTCTATGTCAATTTGTCTTTTTCTGAAAAGCTTCTCCTTAGAAACTTTCCAGTATAAGTGACACAATTTGACACAGGAGACTTTTATCTGTCTCTCACTGAATATCAAATAAAGACAAAATAATTTTCGTGTTGACTTGATTCTTGAGCTCTAGAAAGCTTCTTAGATGAACTTCTTGCACAGTTTACCTTTTTCCCTTTTCTTTTCCTGTTGAAGAGAAAAAGAAAAAAAGATAAGATGTTCAAAAAGTAAAAAGAATAAATCTAATGTCGTGAATAAACGCAGCAGTAAAGCAACAATAAAATTATACATAATATGTATATGTATATACATAATATATATTACAATGCCAATTTCTAAGTAAGAAATTTTTTATAATTTCTTTAATATAAATTTTTTTCTCCAAATAGCCCAGCAAAATAGTACAACACAAAAACTTACAGCAAAACAGAAATTTTATAGTATTTCATAGAATTATTTTTAATTTTTGCGTGTTAATTAATAAATCTTATTTTACTGCAATTTATAGTTTCTAATCCAATACTGTAACTAAATAAATAATAATAAGTTTATTCCAATATGACGTTTAATTTAATGAAAAAGTACAATTTCAAAAATCTTATAAATTTATTATATCTCTCTTCGTTCACACACATATTTTCAACTTAAATTGAAGCAATAAAATGTAAAAGAATTTAAATTATACTTTTAGAAATAATATTATTTGTTTAATTTTTAATAAATTACTTTAACTAAAATATTTTATTTAAATTTAAATAAAATTAAAAACTAATTGAAAAAGTGGAATTGGAGTAAAACAAAGTAAAATTTAGTGCTTCAATTGTTGAAATCCAATATTATTTTTGTTTTCTGAAAAAATAAAAGTAAAAATTATAATTTTGTTGCTCACCACGTTAGAAGGATTCCAATCAACACGTGCCCATTCAACGTGTACTTCATTACATTTAAAGAGCCTTTCTGGTCTCAATTTTCGTCTCGCCAAAGCTGCATTACGATGTGATTTGAAAGAAATTATAGCATAGGCTGCATCGTGATTCGGAAATCGATAAATGGACACGTACTCAATATCCCATGCTGATGCATAAATCACCTAAATGTGGACAAAAATGAACACTTTTTAGGATAGAATTAAGATAAGAATTAATATCGAATAAACATGAAATATGTATATTCATTTAGAAATTATGATATTACATAATAATATGCTAAAAAGGTATACAATAAAGCAATTAAAATGTTAATAAAATCCATTTTTCAAAACAATCTTTACTTATTTGGATTAATTAACAACTTAATTTGGAAAAATAAAAATGTTCAAGTTTCACAAAGACCTTCAATTACTTTTAAATCATTTTAGATTACCTATAATTTACATTAGATTGAATATTCTATTTATAATTTTATTGTATCAATCCTGTTTGTGAATGTTTTTAGAATTTTTTGCATATATTTTTCAAATTTTCAATATAAATTTAAGCATTTTTCAGAATTTCTCTACAATTTTATAACCTTTAAACAAATTTTCTTTAATTTTTTAATAAAAATTAAACTACTGTACAAATTTTGGAAATTCTATGAACGTTTACATCTTTTTTCATATATTCATGTACAATTATGTAAATTATAAAATATTTTAAGATTTCTAAGATTTCTTACTCTGTACGTAGATATATTTTGTCAGAAATCTTCATGATTTTAAGATATAAACAAAAATCTAAGCTATAAGAATTTCTTTCATCAGGGACACAATATAGAAAGCATTTGAAATAATAAAAATACACAATATACACGACATCAAAACAACATGTAAAATTATAAACAGAATTCTATTCTGACATTGATGTAAATTATAACAGATTTATCTGTTTAGGATTTTATAAGAGTATTTATAAGAGTATGTAGAAAATAAATAACCAAAGAATTACCCTGACGACTTCTTCTGACGCAATGTGACGCGGCAGAAGGCCAACATAGAGCTTGCACTTGTTCACACTCGCTAATACACGTATTTTCCTACCAGGTGAGATCTCGTACTGGTCCAATTGGACAATAGCGCGAGCCGCGTCTTCTGGATTTGTGTACATAATAAAACAATAACCCCGCGTGAGCTCCGCCATGTCTACCATTAGCCGAATCTGAAAGACCTCGCCGACCGTGTTGAACAGCGGGTACAGGACATCCTCGTAGATCGTTTTTGGGATGCGGCCTACGAAGATCTCACAATTTATGCCCGGGGTTGGCCCGCTCCAACGGACCGGCTGGATGCTGAGAATCCTCTGCCCATTGATTTGAGTGGAGGCCAGCTTATACTCGTGCAACATCCTAAGGACATTCTTGTGTGTTTGTAGTTGCCGACGTAGATTGGGACACATGAGCGATGACTTAATCTTCTCATTTCCTGCGCAAGTGTTAAAAATATAATAGCACTTATGAGATAAACTTTATTAAAAACAAAATTTATAGTTGAAAAAATTTGTTATAAATTCAGATTTCTTTTATGTAATATACTGTTATTTTTTAATATTAATTAGAAATTTCTATATTCTTTAATATTAAAATTTCAAGTAAATTTGAATATCTTAAAAATACATCATTAATAACAGCGTTATAAAAGAGATAAAGATGACAAAATTGTTTTTCATAACTCTATAGATTTAATTAGATAAGAAACAACTTGTATACAACATAAGAAACAGCAACTCTCTTGTATTACATGCTGGTGTTACATCCAATAACAAATACAAACAATAAATATTGGGCTACTGTGGAGACCTAATGTATACTATTTGTACTTGCTTATAAAATCTCTATTACAAAACATACATATAAATTCGATCCAGTTTGCAATGTAAAAGAGAAGAAATCGAAAACAATGTAAAGACAAGTATATCAAAAAGTTCATTACCTTTTCTATCCTTTTCATTACTTTTTGACTTTGCACTTGACAATTGCAATAGTTTTAAGATCGGTACTTGTAGATTAATTTATATAAAACACAGTTCGTTCGAGAAAATAATCCCTTTCATTAACGAACGCTAATAGCGATCATCGAAGCGTCGTGCGTTCAGATATTTCGTGCAAATAAAAAGTGCAAAAAAAAAGCACGCGTCTGTTCTCTTCCTCTCTCTCCTTCACCCCTCTTTCCCTCGCTTATTAAAATAAAGTGAAAGAAAAGCATCTTCGACTTACCGTTGTCGAAATTTTCCAGGTTCAAGGATTTTTCTTGTTCCACGATGCTCACAGTACTTTCGATATCGTCGGCGTCCAGAAATGGTGGCCAGGGGCTTGCGATTTCCTCACTCTTCGAGTTCTTCGTTCTTCGAAGTTCGCGCTTCTCCTCCTTCCTGCCGCCTCTTCGCCGATTATTCCCCTTGCGATTCTCCTTTGATTTATTACCTTCCATTATAACGTTCGCGCAGCGTTTTCGATCAACAAATCGATATCAGCTGATTCAATTTCGATCAATCGTGGAGAAAATAATGTATGTAATGCATATCATACGTGTACACACATCCTGTGAAATGTCTCACGTATAAACGCACATATGCATAATATATATTTCTCCGCGTTGACGCCGGAGAGCCGATTTCGTGATGATCGCAAACTAAATCGAATGCGACGAGGGACCGATCGGGACTGATCTAAATCCTGGAAACCGAGTGAGATCGGTACAGTACGGTACGGGGTATGGAGCGCGACGGAGATCGACGATAGGACAATGCAAATTCAGACGTATCAGGATTCAGGATTGGCGGATTTAGCATGGAAGGGATAATCCCTATTCCCTCCACCCGCGGCACCTCTTTCTTCCCAGACGGCGACAGCCACCGGCGACACCGGCTCGACTTTCGTCTGTCAATTTTGCCGCCGGGCGCCGATACATCCTTGCCGTCGGCGGCGGCGGGAGGGGGAGAAAGGGAGAAAGGGAGAAAAAGAGATATCGCTCGGGCACACGCACGATCGCCACGATCGGCTACTATTTTTTGCCCATCATGTGCCCGTGTGTATGTACATGCACGCGCATCGGCGACATGCACGTGCAAGCTATATACGCTTTTCAAAACAAATTTGAAAATTTTGTTATTCGCGGATGCGAAAGGTCAGGAAATTCTCATTTAGGACGAGATGTCACGTAATTGCGCCCTCCGATGGTTATTGCGTATGCGAAAAAAAAAGTTTTTGTATTCGAGGAAAATCGTACATGTGATTTGTGATCATCTGAAGTACCGAAGATTCTATTCATTTATTTATGAACTGTAAATGCTAATAAATATTTTTTATACGCTATTTATATGGAATATATTTCATTTAAAAAGAATTGCACATAATAAAGGAAGCAACTATTTTGTTATTAGATTAATAATTTTCTTTATTAATTATACGATTACATACACCGAGAGAAATATTTCTTTAGATTTAATAAACGTTAATAAAATGTTATTAAACAAAGAAGTGTACGTTTTGGAACAGGTGAGCAAAACTGTTTATTTGAAGAAACATATACGATTATTTAATTATTTGTTAATAATACGGTTTGATTTTCAATGAAACAATACTTTTTCCAATCAATAATGTTCCGTATAATATTATGTTGTTGAATAAAATAAATAAAATAAGTAAGTAAATAAGAAACAAATGGAGAAAAAGTTATTCAAAGTTGTTCTCTCTGTGTAATTATACAACATGTGTTATTTTCATATTTTATATATAAATTTTATTTAATTTTTAATTAATCTATTATTTATCAAAAATTAAAAAAAATAATATTATGACAGAAATGAAAGATTAAATAAAAAATGTTATAAAATTATATAAAAGAAATAAATTAAACTATATGTTATATAATCATTTTATTCATATTTCTTTATGCAAAATCTTATTTAATTTTTTATCTCTATTATAATTTTATTTATACTATTATATACCTTATATCGTTTACTTTATAGAAATTTGTGAATAAATCAACTTCTAATTATAAAGCGTATTGCATTTTAATTTACATATCTGTGTCCAAAATTATCACTTTTAGATATACATCTATATAAATAAAAATGTAAATGTTTGTTCCTCATCTAAGATCTCCGTAAGTTTTTCACCGATTGAAACAACGTTGCATTCGTAACCGGGAGTGTTGTTATGGGGTCTAATTTTGGATATAATTGGTGTTTCCAAAATGATGGCCATAATTTAATTTTAAACAATATTTTTTAAATATTTTTTTGTAATTTTGCCACAACGTTATATTGAATTTAATTAGAAGTACGTGAATAAATGAATATTAGATTTATTACTGGTCGTTTCATAAATGCAGGCCTTTAATTTGAGAATGTTTCTTTTAACGTGTATATGACAATTTAGAATTAATGGCAAGATTTGAAATTTCGACACAATGTTGCATTCGAAAACGGGAGTATTCTTATGGGGTTTGATTTTGGATATACCGGTGTTTTAAAAATAATGGCCATAATTTAAGTGTAAAAAATAGTTTTTCATTAATATTATTAAAATTTTGACACATTGAGACGGGGAGAAACGGGGAGAGACCGTGAGAGACGAGGAGAGACTGTGAGAGACGGGGAGAGACCAAGAGAGACGGGGAGAGACCGGGAGAGACGGGGAGAGACGGGAAGAGACGGGGAGAAACCGGGAGAGACCGGGAGAGACGGGGAGAGACTGAGAGAGACGAAGAGAGACCGGGAGAGACAGAGAGAAACGGGGAGAGACCGGGAGAGACGGGGAGAGACCGGGAGAGACCGGGAGAGACGGGGAGAGACGGGTAGAGATGGGGAGAGACGAGGAGAGACCGGGAGAGACGGGGAGAGACGGGGAGAGACGGGGAGAGGCGAAGAATGTTTCTATTGTGTTTAAATTAAGGTAATAAGAAAAATATAGATGGCTGTTATTTTATTGAAAAAATGGAACTTATTTAAAACAGTCTTTTGAATGGATTTCTAAATCCATGGCAGCTTTTAGAAAAAAAAGTTAGAAGTACGTGAATAAATAAATATTAGATTTATTAAAGATAGATAAATGCTTTTTCAAAAATAAAATAAAAAGAGCAACAGTAAAGCAAGGCTCTTGAAAGTTAAACAACGAAAGCAAAAAAAATTTGAAAAAAACATAGTATAAGAATAGAGAGCCACAGCAACGCGTGGCAGAGCATAACTAGTATATAAATAAAATTCAAGTTCGAATATCCGTGCTTACTTCGTTAATTCTGTTGAAACTGTTCAAATTAAAGTGAAACGCATATGCGCAAATTCCATGCTACGCTGTTTAGAAAACAGTCAATCTCGAACAATTCAATCGTGTCTTGTCGATTCTGAGTACCCGGGTTAGCGACGTTTTTCGAACGACTCTTTATTTGCCCAGATGGTGACACTCGAGGCTGTCAAAAAGATTTATACGACTACGATTTATGCGCGTGCATGTTTTGACATAAGAACAAAAAGAGGGATACTTTCTTACAAATTCTCCAAGACCGTTCGAGGGGGTCATCTCCCTGCCTGGGAAAAGGCAACGTCCCAAACAAAGCAGGTATCTTATTGGTCTTGGCCCTTCCGCGGTACTTACTGGTGACACCGAAGCTGCGTTCGAAAACATCACGTGATTGCTATCGGGTATCATTCTATCATTGTTATTCGTTGAATGTGAGACAAGGATAGAATGCCCAAGAGCACTCGGGTGACGTTCCCGAACTCAGCCCGAATCAGTTACGTCGCGCGAGATATCCCTTTGACCAATAAACTATTGGAAAGAGACGAGCATTAACGATTTGAGTGGGGACACCGGTCGCGAAAGGAAATTCGGCAGACAATTGCTACTATCCATTTTATCTGAAAGTGAAACTGAGTCACTCAGGGTCGGTTGTTCCAACTTCTTGGTAAACTTACCTATCAAATAAATATATATTTGTCTTTATTTATTTAAGAAAAGAAATGGAGATAGACCCCTGCTTACTTGGTAGGTAAAGTTTACCAAGAAGTTCGTAGAGATATACAAAAATTACTGAGATTTGTCGCCAGAATTGTCATAACTATCCAGCACGACACATTTTTTAGAATGTCGTGCTGATTTCGCACATTTAAAATTATGTGCACAATTTTAATCGCTAGAACTCTGTTTAAAAATAAAATTAAAGCAGAGGACTGTTCGAGAACTACCGAGATTTGTCGCCAGAATTGTCATAACTATCCAGCACGACACATTTTTTCGGGTGTCGTGCTGATTTTGTGCATTTATAATTATATATCTATTTCTTTTTGTTTTGCTAACTAATATATCCATAGTTATTTTCAAATTTGATACACATTTACACGGAATAGTAATCCAAAACAGAAACTATTGAGAATCGTCGAGAGATTCAAATCGCTTTTCTCGCGAGGTGTAAATTAAAGTGGTCGAAAGGAGTGCCGAAGACAGTAGCGAGATTTAGCGTGTTGCGAACGGGTTCAAGGTGCGCGGTGCGCGACGAGCCTTTCCGTGACACATATCCGCGGATTCGCATCGTCCTGCGCCATTGCACCGTGTGATAATAGCATTGTTACTTGTGTCGTTCGCATGCAGACAGTCCTTATTACATGACACACGGTGCCGCCAACCTGGACAACAACTGCGCCTTCGATATATCTTCTCAGTCGTCGCTCGAGCGCGTCGCGATGCGAAGCCTCGTTTTCCGTGTTACACAGTGACTCTTACAGGTGATAATATACTAGTTTCCATTATCGAACGGTCAACTAGAACGTTTAGCGATAGTGATAGAACATTCAAGACAACTATAACAATTTACTAAAAAAATATATTACTTTAATGCAAAACGCGATTACAGATAATTTCAAAATAAGTGAAAAAAAATTGAGTTTATATTTTTAAAGTGCAGCGTTTTTAATACATGGATTTTTTCCAACAAAATTAATTTTTCGGCAAAATATAGTCTTTGAGTTTCTGTTTCATTCGCATTAACTTCATGCGTGAAAAATGTTTTCCTTAAAGTTCGTATTTGTAATTAAAAGCATTTTACTTCATGCAAGAAGAGGCGATTTAAATAAACTTTTTTTTGTAAACAATTTTCTCTTTACAAATTTTTATTTATAATATTAACGGATTATACAAATGCTTAAAATAACTGTTTACTTTTTTCTTTGATCGTAAATTTTTTTATAGTAAGACTTTGAAATTAATTTATATACATACTTTATCATGAAATGTTTCGAAATTTTTATTCCGTTTCCACCAGGAAATTTCTTTTGATTTCTATATCAATGATATATCCTTTTGACAAACTATAGTTGTTAACGCGAATAGTGGCATTTCAAAAGAAAATGAGAACTGTTTGTGTGTTAATAGCCTGAGAAATCACGTAATGCTTCGCCGAAAAGAGACGACACTTTCGCAAACGGCTGCCGCTTGTTCCTCATTTCTTTAGTTTTTTGCCTGGTAGCGAGTCTTTAGAGATCGCGTTAGGATGTGGAATCGCAAAGTATTCATCAGAATCATCGAAGTGGTACGTAAATACATCTTCAATTTAATTTAAGTGCGAAAAAAAAGATTTCGTGATTGTAGCATTTGAGGTTTATTAATCAGCGTTTGCCAAGAGAGATCAATGAAAATTCAGTGTATGCGTTAAATTTCATTCATTTGTTGTAGAATCTTCGGTAAGTTAAAAAGCATTATTTTCATTAATTTTTTGTTTATTTTTACTTTTAGAAAGATAACTAAGTCTAAAGTTAGTTAAGTCTAATAATAACATTTGTATACATAATAATAACTATGCTAAGACAATCGACTTGTGCAATGATTCGTGACGATAATAAGACAGTAACAAGCATATTTTTAACACAGAAAAAAATATTAAGAAAATTTTTATTTGTGATATATAAATATTAAAATAAAATTATGTAGCATTAAACAAATATAACTTATATGATTGATAAAAATTGTATGCGGCTTTATAAAAAAATCCTTTATTTAACTTCATTTAACAATAATAACTTTTATGACAAAAGAGAAAGCAAAGAAATATCGGATAGAAAGTACAATATCTTTAATAATTTTAGGCTTATTTAATTATTATCAAAACAAATGTAGGTATTAGATCCCGTTTTAGATGACTATTATATTGAAATAAAAATTAATATTGTTGAAATTTACGATTATCAAATTCTTTAAAGAAGATATAATATATTATTACTTATGTATGTATAAAATCATTGTATAAGCATTTACTAAATAGAAAATAGCATTTGTGTCAAATTGAAACTAATATATAACTAATTATTATTAATAATATACTTAGTAATATTTCTATATCAATTATTATATATATTTTTTATTTTTATAAACTACATTGACTTTTTAAAATTAAAAAATGTATTTAATAATGGAAAAAAAATATTAAACACTAAGATCCTTTTTGATTAAATATGGCACTTTTTATTCTGCTATTATTCTTGTATTACATACTGATCTAAGTTTAACTTATTATACTAGAATCATTACTAAATAATAAGAATATTTTTCTTGATGTTATGATGAAACTATAAAAGTTTTCTTCGTGTAAGCAAATTATATTTGTTTAACGCTATATAATGTTATCTCAATATTTAACATTTTGACAATAAAGATATTCTCAAAACAAGAACATTTTTTTTATGTACTTATTTTTATAGTAAAGCTTAAGCTTTTTTATTGCTAAATAATTATTGAAACGTTATTGATTCAAAACCCTCAATGTCGGCTACATTTTTTTCCGATCCCGTTTGCGAAATTATAAAATTAGGCAGGTCTGTGCGTGCAGACGTTAAATATTCTGAACATAAAGTTAAGTTTGCCTATTTTATTTTGCCGCGAATTTTGGTGTGCTGAATATAACTTTTCTATTAATTCAATATTCTTAGCTCATACTAAACTGAGCTTAATATAACACGTATCAAACAATTAACTTAGTTTGTGTTAAGCTTAGTTAAATATTTTATTTCCTCGAAATGATATATAATATCTCGGTTCGAAATCCCCTCGATGTGCCGGGTAACACAATTCTCCGGTATCAATTGCCGAATTATAATAAGATTAGATGAAAACCGTGCGTTCCTCTCGGATTGCAGCTCCTGTGCGTCGCCTGCGTTGTGGCGCTTAGGGTGACGGACGATGAGAGCCGAAGGGTGTTCCATTACCTGAGAAATCGCAGCAGGGAGTGGTCGTTGTTGAACAACGTGACGTGGGGCAGCATAGGTAAAAACACTTTGATTCTTGAATGATTCAGACACCCGGCATCATGACTCTCTCGCGTGCCGCGCTGGTTTGTCTCGCACACTCATCTCCCCGTTTTTTCCGTGTATTTCAGGCGCTGCCCTCGCGACGGCGACCTGTGGCGGGTACACCATCGTAACGACAGGTCTCTTGATCGCCGCGGCTACCGGGGAGCTCCACGGCCGAAAGACGGTAATTGCTTTTCCTTTTCCTCTTTCCTTTTCTCATGCGGCGCGGCGTGCGGAATGCGTCGTAACCTGCGTTTCGTAACACCGACAATGGAACCATAGCGGCACGACAGCCTCTTGATTGTACGGAGAGATTGAAAGAATAATATTTTTTATTATTCAAATGATCGAAAAAAAAGTTGCATATTTTTAAAAAGACATACACCTATTTTATACGAAAAATTTCTTTAGATTTAGTAAACAGTTTTGTTCAACTATTCCAAAGCATTTATTTCTTTGGTTTTAATAAATTTCATACACATTTTTGCAGATTGAATAAAATTTATTAGAAACAAAGAAATATATGCTTTGGAGTAGTCGAACATAATTGTTTACTAAATTCAAAAAAATCTTTCTCTCTGTATAGAAAGTTGCAGGGGTATACTTGAGAAAATAGCAACAGAGATATTTATTTAAAGGATGTGTCTATAAAAATACTATTTAAAATAATTTTGTATAATAAATATAATAAAATAGTTACTATTTGACATATACAAGCGCGAAACAAAATATACATCCCTTGTAAAAATGTAATACTGAGCAGTATATTGACCAGTAATTATTACTTATTTTGAATATTAAAAGTACTAATACCAGTGATTTTAATACTTAAAATAAGTATTACTTACTGGTCAATTTAATACTGCTCAGTATTGTACGTTTTTATAAGAGATTTACATACAGAAAATTGAAAACATTAATATATATATATATATCTGTTCATCTCCATGAATTTTTACAAAATGAAAAATAAATATAAGTTTAAACGTCGACGAAAAAGAGAGCGAAGATACCAAGCGCAAAAAATGCAAGCAAGCACAGATTTAATATATCTCCCTCGATGTCACACAATCTTGAAAACAAAAAACAGAACTTCGATATAGTTTCGAAGAAATTCAAGTCGACTAAAATGGGACAAACTGAATATTCAATAAACATATATCTAAAAGAGAGGAAACGAAGATGTTGAATGCAATAATTGCAAGCAACGCAGACACATCATGACATATCGAAATGTAAAATATCTTATTTCAGGTAAATATATTACATAAATGTTAAATAGTATTTGCTTTTTCTCATGTTTATTACACCAAATACTTATTTTAAATAGTACTTTATATAAATACATCTTTTAAATAAATATTTCTGTTAAATTTATTCAAATTTTTTTCTCAGCTGTTTTTTTTGTATACTGATAGGACGTCAAAAAAAAAGAAGAATGTTGACGTAAGCGCTTCTGGAGACAAACTTTTCGCATTTGTACATTTTTAGCTTAGAAGTTGTGAATAAAGTGTAAAACTAAAGATATTTATGTAACTAAGATTCGAGATACGATTTCTTTCGCTTCCTCGTCAGTTTCTTTTTTATTATCGGTAATATGTACATGTGAGTTACGCGTCATCCGGTCGACAAGAGCAAAAACATTTCGTCACGAGGATAGCCCCGACAGAATCTCCTGCACGTGTAGCGCAGAAGAGCGAGCTACACGATGATGAAGGCAGGACTCGTTTGGATGGCGCACCGACGAGATCCTTCCCAGGCGTTTTTAATTTATTCCGAGGTTGGTGTGTGTGTATGTCGGCAAGTGAAAATATTCCGTATAAATCGCGGTGGGGCGATATGTATGTATAGCGTGGTGGCGTGAGAAAATCGGTAGCGCGACGCGAAGGTGCCATTGAGGAGGCCAAGGATAAGTCTCCTCCTAGTAGTGCGTCGCCATCGCCGTGTGCACGTAATCGCAGCCTTGGTCAATCACGACACGTAACGTAATTCATTTAATGACTCATAACTGAGGCTGGGGCTGGTCGATCTTGAGCGGACTGCACAATGCGTGGATTTCCTGTATGCCCTGCCTGTCTTCCAATAAATCCAGCGAAAACTGGCACGCGTACGCGGAGTGAATTTTCGCTTAAGATTCACTTTCGAAATCGTGATGAGTGAAACCTGGACTTTAAAATTATGACAGACCTTATACTATGATTTTAGTAAAATTGTAATAAAATTATATAATAAATGATATAAAATATAAAATTGATTTATTAAAATTTTACTACAATTTTATTAAAATCATAGGATATGGTCTATCATAATTTTAAAATCCAGGTTTTGTACTCATCATGATTTCAATTAAAATTTGTAAAATTGTAGTAAAATTCTTCCAAAACCACTACTACTATCCCATTACTACTGTAACTTTAAAGTTAAAATTCTAAGAGAAAATTCTCTCCGTGTGTCGAACAGCCATGAGTCCGCGATACACGCACTTTGCAATGATTATTTTCTTTTTTTCCTCTTTTTTTCCTTCGACTCCAAGGTTACTGGGGTAATAAGTTTTCATGCATAATTGATCGACCGCGCCGAGCGTAAGTAGATCGCGTCGCCGCTAAGCTCACGCAGGTGTAACGGATTTAACAAGCCCGATTGAATCACAGGAATTTTTCTTGCTCGGACTGGGTGTGATCCTCTTTGGAATAGTCGGCGCCTTGTCGCTCGCGTCCATCGACAGCGTCCCCGAGGATCTCGTCGACAATGCCGCGGTCTTGGGAGCGCTCTGCCTGTTCACGGCGTTGGTATTCATCGGGGACCTGCTGATGAGTCCACCCCGTAGGAAGGACAGGCAAGACGAGGCACGAATCCTCGAGAAAGATAAGGGTATGATTGTTAATTATATATTTCAATCAAATTTATATAGAAATATTAGTAAATTAGATTTATAGAGAATAGAATTATGGATGGATGGATGGAGGAATAAATGGATAGTTCCTTATGTAAGCTAAGTCGTCTTCTTGGCGATCTGTATTGCTGAAGTAAATAAAAAATTATATTATATTATTAAATTAGATTTTATGTATATAGTATGACAAAAAAATTTTTTTGCCAGTTAAGTTACACACGAAAATTATTTATTCTACTGCTAAGAAAGGCGATTATCAAATTTATTCTTTCCGTTGTAATAAGAACGATTGTCTTTAATAAAGAATATTTTCTTGATAATAATCTTAAAATACATTTATCACAAATTTTAGAAAATTTAATAAACATAAAATTTTTTTTACGATATTCTCATTTGTGATATATTAAATATTATTGCAATTACTTTGTTAATCCTCATTAACTTATCTACTTTACTTACACTTTTATCAGATTTTTTAATGAGTTCATCTTTAAAAAAAACGACGTGTTCCAAAATAGGGAAGCGCCAGGTGACGCCGGTGGTGACCGCCGAGGACACGAAAAAGCCGAAGCCAACCATTGTGAAGATCCCCGCCGAGGAGGAGAACGGTCGCGTGAACGATGCTTTCCAGAAGGCGGGCGACGATCGTCGCCACGATCCCGCGCAGGAGTCGCCGCGTACACGTCCGCGGGACGATCGGGACGATCGCGAGCTACGCGGCGATCAGGAGCCGAGGGAGAACCTGGAGAACGGCCGTGCCTTACGTGACTCGCAGCGGTACCGAGAGATCACGGTCGCGCGCGATCCCGATCGCAGGATCGACGAGTCCAGGATAATGTACAAGAGCCGGGACATCTATCAGCGGCCGATCGACGAGATCGACACGCCGCGCTTCCCGACGGAGTACGAGAAGGGCGATCCGATCTTCGCGAGGATTGTCAATCCGAGCGTGAAGATCATGAAGGTCGAGCGAGACGTGGAGGAGGCTATCGATAACTATAACAGGTGATTTCTTACGTCTCCGAAGACTTATTTCGTTGCGCGCGTACTCTGGAAATTTCATTTAATGGTCTATGTTAACCACCTTGTATCACAATATTAAGAACGCGTATTACGCGTTTTTTCAAATAGTGAAAAAAAATTGGAAATAATTATTGACTGGTTTACATTGCATTTGAAAGTAATATAAAGAATTTTGTGACAATTTTCTAGCTGGATTAAACATTATTTCTAATACAGAAAGTAGAAATGTGTTTTAATGGAAATGTAATTAAGAAATAATAGAAAAAAAATCTAAATTTGTATATAAGTATGTTAAGCATGTTTTTATGATGATTTATACAAAGTTTTATTGCGATGTAGATATTAGTAAATAAATAAAATTAATTAATCTCTGCATTGCAATAAAACTTATTTAAACTACGTTCACCAATGCATAAAGCATCAAAAGTATAAATAAAAGATAACAAGATCAAAAACAATAAAAGACGATGGCCAAGGAGTAATCAGTTGTAGGCAGAGCGACGAAAGAATAAAAATATAATTTGAGAGCATCTAATATATAGAATCCAATAAACTAAAAAAGTGTAAACTTTTGTATCTTTTATATTATACGAATTATTAAATTTATTTTATAAATTTGATACCGTGTGTTCTCAAGCATCTATGCCGACTAAACGAAATTAAAGTACAATGTCAGTCCCTAGAAACTGGCGCCGATCAAACGGAAAGTTCAGTGTCAGTCCCCAGGGACTGACACCGCACCCAATGTGTTAAGTAACATTGCCGGTGGCTGACAAAAGGATAGGTGATCGCTTTTCCGATTACGAAGTTAAACAATGCGATAATAGATGTAACTATGGTTTAAGTGACCGCGCTTACAAGGTTATCGCATAAATTAAGCGACACTAGATTTGTGAGTTTAGATGATCGCACGTAGGGAAACAGTGCAAAATTTTTTCAATTTTTTACTGGATTTATTGTCCTAAATAAATTAGATAAGTTTCGGATCGACTGACTGAACAACGTTTTTTGGTAGTAGACAATATTTAAACAATATGTAGGCAGATATTTAATTAAAAAAAAAAATAAAAATGAAACTAGTGGACGTGTTCTGACATCCAAAACGCATCGAAAACAAGTCTATAAATCAAATTTCTATCTATCGTTAGTCAAATTGAATCGTCAGGGTTTCGCCAATTATAAGTATGAATTTTCAAACTTTCAAACAAAGGAATTAAAAAATTATTATTACTAATTTTTAATTTCTTTAAATAATTCCTTTATTTGATTCCTTTAAATAAGGGAATTGAATAAAGAAATTAAAAGATCCTGAACTTTTGTTTTTATCATCTCAGGAAATCTCTATTGATCGAAAGTAATTTTCAAAAAAATAACTATTCACAAACTGTAAACAAAAACTTCTCTTTCATATATACTTTCTAAATTACGATCAGTGAAAAATCACTGACATTAGTGAAAATATACTGATTCCAGTGATATACTCATAATTTGTCAATTAGTGAAATAAATACATTGATATTTGATCCGTGGATACTCGCTAATTACCACAGTTATAAGTGTACCACTCCAAATCAACAAAAATACATTGATTGCAATTTAAACTGTGAAAGATACTTGTCTTTTTAGTTTCTCGTGCTATCTCTCCGATATTCACGAATTAATTAGAAACGGAAACCTCGAGATTATCTTACTCAGAATCGAGATACGTCAAAATGCAGAGTCACTTGCGCACACGGACATGAGTCGTTGGAATCGTTGGCTTCCGCGTTTCCGGTGTTATGATTCAAGATACATGACGCACCGAATGTGTCAGTTTTTAAATATAATTTTTTTTTCAAGTAGATATTCAGATAACAGCCAGTACGACAACGTGCCCATTAAGATGCGCGGTTCATCCGGGATTCTCAGGGGCCATCATCGCGACGTGTCCTTCAACGTGCCACCACCGCCCAAGGACTACCGATCCAGAAGGTCCAAGGATGACATCGAGATGCTGGAGGAGTACTTCGGCGTATTGAAAAGCACTGGCACGCAAACCGCGCGGTCACCGTCCTCACCGACCGATCCAGGATACGTTCGGCATACTGCAAGTAACTGGCCGCAGGACGTTAAGTCGAGCACACCGAGACCTAGCCCGGAACATTCGAGAATTTAACCCTTTCATGCGCTGGCATTTTCTCTCAGTCTCCTTTCTCTAATTACAAGATCATTGGTCAATTATAGTTCAGTAAGAACATCAATATAATTTTTTTCTTTAATTAGTATTATGAAATTAAGAATTGAAATTTTTCCGAGAGATTTTTTTTCTCTGCTAATCTTATAAATATTGTCTATATTCCGTTATTTCCCTGTAATGTTTCAGACTTGTTAAATATTTCCACAATTTAGCCATGAAAGGATTAAGGAAAAATGACGATCGTTGATATTATAGACTCTTCGATATTTTTTGTAAGATTTTTGTATATGGTAGAGATATAACAATTAGGAAACAAAATTCGTTAAGTCCAAAAATTCCTCTTTAAAAAAAGAAAAAGAAATAAGGAAATGTTTCACTTCAAATTGAAGTTGAATAGAAAATTTATGTGATTTTCCTAATTTTTCTATTATTCTATGTAATTAACTTAATTCGATTCAAATTTTATAACAATAAGACAGAGCATGGATTTTGGACTTAATTATTATTATTGCGCACCAGACACGCGCGCGAGATACCACAACGCATTTATACTTAAATAGTATTAGTTATAATAAATAAATTAAGAGGATAGAGAGAGCTACATACGTATATATCACAGGACTGTAATTTCTTAAGGCCCTTCACTGCAGCTATCTTGGATTGATGACAGAGGCGAGAAAATAAAACAGGAAAATTCTTGCAACGTACATTAAAATAGAAATTTTTCAAAACATTCATCATAACATAGCATTTTTAATCGATAGACTAAACTTGTAAAATATATCGAAAACTCAACCTTCGCATTTATATAAATGCAATAAATGTGTATCAAATTGAATTTCACGTAATCAAGGAAGAAAGCGAGCTATCGAATTTAAATAAATGTTTGCTTTTATATTATATATAATCTTATGACGAAATGGAAGTCGTCGGTATATTTTTTAGCACTACGATTAATTATTTTAAAATATTGCACTAAAATGAAAAATACATTGCAAGAATAATTTAGTTTTTTAACATGTCACTTTTCACGCATACACTATACTGAATGTATTTATATGTGTATATTTTATGTCGAGAGATATGGAATGTGAGTTTTTTTTCACCGCTTCGATTTAAACCAAGCTACCATCAACGCGAATTTGGCAAGCGGAAGTTTTAAACGCCTTTTAATGACTTTTTTTAGTTTATATGTCTATTGGTTTTGGAAGTTTTACTTTGCAGACCTGTGCGACAGTCGGGATAGATAAAGGGTCGGAAAGAAATAACACATCTTTCTTTTACTCGTAAAAATTTCAATATAAAGTTAATATCTTCGTTCACATCTCGTACTCCTATATGCATATACGTACAATTATTATTAATAATCTGATGATAACATATATAATCGCTGCATGGTTAGTCACACCTTCCACACTCATCAGGACGCGTGTTAACATTAATGTTAATATTACACTGCCATGATAGATGTAATTTCTATATTTGCGTTTATTCGTCACAGTCAATGTCAAAACCGTTAAAAGTACCAATTATATTCCTTGTCTGTTGTTTTCTTTATGAATGAATTTCTTAAAATGTATAAATAAATGCTATACAAGTCCATCAAGTTTAAAGTCATCCGATATGGACTATTTAGATACTTGAGCATTCGTGCTTCTGTTTCACGATTCCTCCTTCCAGCGAGCTATACGAATATTCCCGATGACGAATTAGCCGCGCCGTCGTCCGTTGGAATGCGAGCCGGTACGTTGGAGCGGACTTATCCTACTTGGTACCCGATGTAGCTCAAACCTCACAAGGTTGGTCATTACGCAGGTTATTAAGAATAATATCGTGATTTGTATTTGCCTATACTCGCGGTTTCGTGCTACATTAATTGAGTAGATTAATCGAGGGTTGATTGCCCTGCAGATTGATCAGTTGTGGATATTAAATATCGGTCGCGAAGGAGGAACATCGCGTCGCGAGGAAGCTTATCTCATGCCGAGCCCGATGCCGGCTTGACCGTTGGTCGTCCTCTGCTCCATAGTGATGTACTGCCTGATCAGGCGTGAGATTTCATGGGCCTGCTCCGTCTGCAGCCTAGTGATGCGCTGCTGCATCAGATTGCCGCACTTCATGTCGAGGTAGAGCGTGCCCTCTTCGGACTTGACCTTCCTGGTGGAGATCACTTCGGAGTAGGGGTAATGGTACAGTGTCTCCTGAAAGACCCGAGACGACATTAAGTTATGCATTAAAAGGAAGACATTACGTTACGGTGAAGAAGAAACAAGAAGCGGAGCTACTTACGTGCGTGATCAGATCTATGAAGTGCACTCCGTGTCGATTGAGAGCAAGAATGTGATCGGCGCCCTTCTCCTTGCCCTCGGGCACCCTCTTTACCGCGAAGAAACTCGAGCCGAAAAGCGGCCACTTAGACAATATTTCTTAAAAAAAAGAAAGAGGAACTAAACATGCTATACTTATTCGTTTAATCCATTTAGCGACAATTTTTTAAACTGTTATTGTTTGAATTTTTGCTTGTATATTAGACATATTACATACAGTTAATTTTTAGGAGAATACCTCCTTTCATCGTACAAGACAAAGATAATTTTTTCTTAGAATTTACTTTCAAAATCATGATAATCGTAGGAAAACATAGACTTCGAAGATTTTATTATAATTTTAGTAAAATTCTACTAAATTTATGATAAAATTCTTCAAAGTTCATGTTCCTGCCGAGATTTCTAAGAAAAAATGTTCTTCTCTTTATGTATAACAGAAACAGTTTTTAAAATGTAAAATAATGTTACTTTATTGGTATTATTTGTTACAATAAAATACGTTAAAGGAGATAGTTTCTTTACGAAATGTAGTCAATTTGCAGTGTCGAGTCAACTCACCGAGCACCTGCGCTTTGCAGAGAGCCGCCGAGGAGTGCTGAACGTTGTTCCAGGCTTGCTGGACCATGTTCGACCACTGTTGCGGCCTGGGCTCCCTCAGGCTGAGCGCTGGTTTCGGCAACAAATATTTAATCTCCTTCGTCGCGGGTTCGTGCGTCATATCAGCCGCTCTGTGCAACAGCGCCGCAATTTGCGCCATGTCATACTGCAAAGCACGCGTGCCGTTAATTGATCGTTCAGTTTTATTCGCTCGAGAGCTCCCGGGCACCACACGTTAGTACTCACAATTATTTCCTGAGGTAAATGTTCGCCAGGTAGGACTAGTAATAGTCCCTCCAGGTAATCGGGAGCAATTTGGTTAAATACGACTTCTATGTACAACGGTGCGTCCAACCGCAGAGGATAGTACCACACGGATCTAAAAAGATTTTAGAATGTGTTATTTTCATCGAAGTCACGTAAAAGATGACGCGTTAAAAATGTCTGTACTTTTTCAGAATGATTTCACAGCGATAAAGATTATTCAATTCAAATCGTATTTATATCATATTTTTATCAGATTTTCCTATAAATTCTCTGATTATTTAATTTACTTTATTTTTCTAAAAACGTTCTTTTCTAAAGAACTCTCTCTTTTTACTTTTAAAATATTAAGTAAACTTGTTGTTTAGTCCAAATACCTTATTTATTCCATAATGATACGATGCTATATGTCTAATATTATTCTCTATAATTTTATATTTTAGACACATTGTCTTGTATCACAATAAATTCATCTTTACTTTTTTCGTAGTGATAATTTTATCAGTTTGAAAAACTATTATTATATATATAGGTCAATCTAAATCCGGCAAAAAAAATTTTTATGAATTTTTGTTTATCACAAATACTCGACAGTTTTAAACTTGTAGCGGCTAAACGTACTATGGAATCTGCTGTACCTGCAAAATATCAGGTAGAACATTTGATGATTTTTTTGGAGCTCCGTAGTCACGTCCAGGACATACTCGTCCCTAGCCAGCGGCATGGTGAACGCGTCGCCGTCAACGATGCAGTACAACGAGAACTCGTCCATCTCGTGCGGATTTCTCACGGAGATGACGTTGCACATCTCCTCAATGACGTCCTGCACGACAGTCGTGCATTTCGTGTTAATGACCCGCTCGGTGCCGCCGGGCAGCCGGTAGATCTGCCTCTTCGCGTTCCTGCCCGCGCTGATCGCCATGATCTCCTCCACGCTGGGTACGTTCTTGCGCCCGCCGTATTTCACGGTCTTCCGCAGGTTCTGCAGGCACACCATCGCGGTGCCGTGGTAGGCGCGACGCTTGTCGTACGCCGCCGTTTCTAGGTACTTCATCAGGTAGGGCCTGAGGCCCTCGCTGCACGTGAAGTAGGCGGCGATGATGCTGAAGATCCGCCAACCGCGCTGGCAGCTCTCCGGATTCGGGCTCTTGTTGTTGGTAGTCTGTTTCATCAGCTGGCAGTAAACCTCGTCGCGCAGCTGTTCGTATTTGTGACAGTGCTGTAAACAGGCGCGAAGGCATGGCGTTCTGTTAGAAAAACCGCGTCCTTCAGAACGGAGGAAAGAATGGACGTGACGATCGCTAAAATTAGCTTGCGAGAAGACGGATTATAATTACAGATAATAGCAGATAATCGACACGTTCCGCTTCTTAGCCGAGATTTCGAAGGTAAATCCACGAGGAGACAACAATATGCAAAAGTGACACAACTCTCAGAAAAATACGGAATACTTTTCCTTTCGTATATTCACGTTTTTAAAGACAGTTATGAGGAAGCAGTATGATTGAAAAAATTCTATGGCAAATCAAATCCAGCTGATACAAGCTACAAGCAGAGATGCTTCGTGTCATATTGACAAATTGACATCTTACGGATGTAAATGATGTCCCGTTCTTCATGCATAGACGTCCATTTGACGTATTGAATATAACTGGAGACGTATTGAATATAAATGTCCGGCAGATATCTTTTTTTTATGTAGAATGTATCTCTTAAAGACATTCAATAGACATCTTTAGGATGTAGAAATGTAAAATCCAAAAATATCGTAAATAATGTAGCTGAAGCTAGCAGCCAAAGCCAGCAGCCAAACGCCAGGCAGCCAGAACCGAACGTTATATAGGCGTTTCCAGGATTCCAGGGGACACCATTCAGTCAAACGTTAAAAATTCCCTGGATATGAGATTTTCATTCGCGAACGTTATTAATTGTTCAGTTGTTTTTTAAATTGTTAATAACATTAGTCAGACAAATACAAGAAATGCTGTCCTCAAATTTCTACAAAAATATATTTTGAAGTCTAGAACGACTTAATTAACCGTACATAAGAAATTTTTATAAAAATACATTTTTGCTAAACACAGTTGATTATCAGAATAATGCAGCGATTTTTTTTTGTAAAGTACATTACCGCTTTTTGCCGCACCCAAAGCCAACGACGAAAACGTAGCAGTTTCACGGCTTCAAACAATAAAAATTAATTTAAATAAGATTTATAACAATTAAGAAAATGCACGTGCTCCCGCGAATGATCGATCAGTCGATTGTATGTTACGGAAAGATATTACCAAGCAAATTTGAAGAAAATCGTACATTGCGTTTAGGCGTGAGGGGCACAAAACGATAAAAATCATTTTTTTAATTATTTATAGCAATTAGGAAAATGCACGTCCTCTCGCGAATAATCGATCAGTTGATTATACGTTACGAAAAAATACTTCCAGCCAAATTTGGTGGAAATTGTATTCTGCGTTTAGGCGTGAGGCGCACAAAACGATAAAAATTAATTATTTAATTATTTATAACTATTAGGAAAATGCACGTCCTCTGGCGAATGATCGATCAGTTGATTGTGCGTTAAGACAAGATATTTTCAGCCAAATTTGGTGGAAATTGTATTCTGCGTTTAGGCGTGAGGCGCACAAAACGATAAAAATCAATTTTTTAATTATTTATAACAATTAGGAAAATGCACATCTTCTCGCGAATGATCGATCAGTCGATTCTATGTTACGGAAAGATATTTCCTGGCAAATTTGAAGAAAATCGTACATTGCGTTTAGGCGTGAGGCGCACAAAACGATAAAAATCAATTTTTTAATTATTTATAACAATTAGGAAAATGCACGTCCTCTCGCGAATGATCGATCAGTTGATTGTGCGTTAAGACAAGATACTTTCAGCCAAATTTGGTGGAAATCGTATTCTGCATTTAGGCTTGAGGCACACAAGAAAATACAAATTAATTTTTTAAATGTTTATAACAATTACGAAAATGCACGTCCTCTCGCGAATTATTGATCAGTCGATTGTGCGTTAAGACAAGATACTTTCAGCCAAATTTGGTGGAAATTGTATTCTGCGTTTAGGCGTGAGACGCACAAAACGATAAAAATCAATTTTTCAATTATTTATAACAATTAGGAAAATGCACATCTTCTCGCAAATGATTGATCAGTCGATTGTGCGTTAGGACAAGATATTTCCAGCCAAATTTGGTGGAAATCGTATTCTGCATTTAGGCTTGAGGCACACAAGAAAATACAAATTAATTTTTTAAATGTTTATAACAATTACGAAAATGCACGTCCTCTCGCGAATTATTGATCAGTCGATTGTACATTACGGAAAGATATTTCCAGGCAAATTTAAAAAAAATCGTACATTGCGTTTAGACGTGAGGTGCACAAAACAATAAAAATCAATTTTTTAATTATTTATAACAATTAGGAAAATGCACATCTTCTCGCGAATGATCGATCAGTCGATTGTATGTTACGGAAAGATATTTCCTGGCAAATTTGAAGAAAATTGTACATTGCGTTTAGGCGTGAGGCGCACAAAACGATAAAAATCAATTTTTTAATTATTTATAACAATTAGGAAAATGCACGTCCTCTCGCGAATGATCGATCAGTCGATTGTACGTTACGGAAAGATATTTCCAGGCAAATTTAAAGAAAATCGTACATTGCGTTTAGACGTGAAGCGCACAAAACGATAAAAATCAATTTTTTAATTATTTATAACAATTAGGAAAATGCACGTCCTCTCGCGAATGATCGATCAGTCGATTGTACGTTACGAAAAGATATTTCCTGGCAAATTTGAAGAAAATTGTACATTGCGTTTAGGCGTGAGGCGCACAAAACGATAAAAATCAATTTTTTAATTATTTATAACAATTAGGAAAATGCACGTCCTCTCGCGAATGATCGATCAGTTGATTGTGCGTTAAGACAAGATACTTTCAGCCAAATTTGGTGGAAATTGTATTCTGCGTTTAGGCGTGAAGCGCACAAAATAATAAAAATTAATTATTTAATTATTTATAACTATTAGGAAAATGCACGTCTTCTCACGAATGATCTATCAGTCGATTGTACGTTACGGAAAGATATTTCCAGCCAAATTTGGAGGAAATCGTACATTGCGTTTAGGCGTGAGGCGCACAAAACGATAAAAATCAATTTTTTAATTATTTATAACAATTAGGAAAATGCACATCTTCTCGCGAATGATCGATCAGTCGATTGTGCGTTAGGACAAGATATTTCCAGCCAAATTTGGTGGAAATCGTATTCTGCATTTAGGCTTGAGGCACACAAGAAAATACAAATTAATTTTTTAATTATTTATAACAATTAGGAAAATGCACATCTTCTCGCGAATGATCGATCAGTCGATTGTATGTTACGGAAAAATATTTCCAGGCAAATTTGAAGAAAATCGTACATTGCGTTTAGACGTGAAGCGCACAAAACAATAAAAATCAATTTTTTAATTATTTATAACAATTAGGAAAATGCACGTCCTCTCGCGAATGATCGATCAGTTGATTGTGCGTTAAGACAAGATACTTTCAGCCAAATTTGGTGGAAATTGTATTCTGCGTTTAGGCGTGAAGCGCACAAAATAATAAAAATTAATTATTTAATTATTTATAACTATTAGGAAAATGCACGTCTTCTCACGAATGATCTATCAGTCGATTGTACGTTACGGAAAGATATTTCCAGCCAAATTTGGAGGAAATCGTACATTGCGTTTAGGCGTGAGGCGCACAAAACGATAAAAATCAATTTTTTAATTATTTATAACAATTAGGAAAATGCACATCTTCTCGCGAATGATCGATCAGTCGATTGTGCGTTAGGACAAGATATTTCCAGCCAAATTTGGTGGAAATCGTATTCTGCATTTAGGCTTGAGGCACACAAGAAAATACAAATTAATTTTTTAATTATTTATAACAATTAGGAAAATGCACATCTTCTCGCGAATGATCGATCAGTCGATTGTATGTTACGGAAAAATATTTCCAGGCAAATTTGAAGAAAATCGTACATTGCGTTTAGACGTGAAGCGCACAAAACAATAAAAATCAATTTTTTAATTATTTATAACAATTAGGAAAATGCACGTCCTCTCGCGAATGATCAATCAGTCGATTGTACGTTACGGAAAGATATTTCCAGCAAAATTTGGAGAAAATCGTACATTGCGTTTAGGCGTGAGGCGCACAAAACGATAAAAATCAATTCTTTAATTATTTATAACAATTAGGAAAATGCACATCTTCTCGCGAATGATCGATCAGTCGATTGTGCGTTAGGACAAGATATTTCCAGCCAAATTTGGTGGAAATCGTATTCTGCATTTAGGCTTGAGGCACACAAAAAAATACAAATTAATTTTTTAAATGTTTATAACAATTACGAAAATGCACGTCCTCTCGCGAATTATTGATCAGTCGATTGTACGTTACGGAAAGATATTTCCAGGCAAATTTAAAGAAAATCGTACATTGCGTTTAGACGTGAGGCGCACAAAACGATAAAAATCAATTTTTTAATTATTTATAACAATTAGGGAAATGCACGTCCTCTCGCGAATGATCGATCAGTCGATTGTACGTTACGGAAAGATATTTCCAGCCAAATTTGGAAAAAATCGTACATTGCGTTTAGGCGTGAGGCGCACAAAACGATAAAAATCAATTTTTTAATTATTTATAACAATTAGGAAAATGCACATCTTCTCGCGAATGATCGATCAGTCGATTGTGCGTTAGGACAAGATATTTCCAGCCAAATTTGGTGGAAATCGTATTCTGCATTTAGGCTTGAGGCACACAAGAAAATACAAATTAATTTTTTAAATGTTTATAACAATTACGAAAATGCACGTCC
Organism: Monomorium pharaonis; assembly: GCF_013373865.1. Classification (NCBI taxonomy): domain Eukaryota; kingdom Metazoa; phylum Arthropoda; class Insecta; order Hymenoptera; family Formicidae; genus Monomorium; species Monomorium pharaonis. The sequence continues at coordinate 24,329,879 of NC_050471.1, read as the reverse complement.
TCTCGCGAATTATTGATCAGTCGATTGTACGTTACGGAAAGATATTTCCAGGCAAATTTAAAGAAAATCGTACATTGCGTTTAGACATGAGGTGCACAAAACAATAAAAATCAATTTTTTAATTATTTATAACAATTAGGAAAATGCACGTCCTCTCGCGAATGATCGATCAGTCGATTGTACGTTACGGAAAGATATTTCCAGCCAAATTTGGAAAAAATCGTACATTGCGTTTAGGCGTGAGGCGCACAAAACGATAAAAATCAATTTTTTAATTATTTATAACAATTAGGAAAATGCACATCTTCTCGCGAATGATCGATCAGTCGATTGTGCGTTAGGACAAGATATTTCCAGCCAAATTTGGTGGAAATCGTATTTTGCATTTAGGCTTGAGGCACACAAGAAAATACAAATTAATTTTTTAATTATTTATAACAATTAGGAAAATGCACGTCCTCTCGCGAATGATCGATCAGTCGATTGTACGTTACGGAAAGATATTTCCAGCCAAATTTGGAAAAAATCGTACATTGCGTTTAGGCGTGAGGCGCACAAAACGATAAAAATCAATTTTTTAATTATTTATAACAATTAGGAAAATGCACATCTTCTCGCGAATGATCGATCAGTCGATTGTGCGTTAGGACAAGATATTTCCAGCCAAATTTGGTGGAAATCGTATTCTGCATTTAGGCTTGAGGCACACAAGAAAATACAAATTAATTTTTTAAATGTTTATAACAATTACGAAAATGCACGTCCTCTCGCGAATTATTGATCAGTCGATTGTACGTTACGGAAAGATATTTCCAGGCAAATTTAAAGAAAATCGTACATTGCGTTTAGACATGAGGTGCACAAAACAATAAAAATCAATTTTTTAATTATTTATAACAATTAGGAAAATGCACGTCCTCTCGCGAATGATCGATCAGTCGATTGTACGTTACGGAAAGATATTTCCAGCCAAATTTGGAAAAAATCGTACATTGCGTTTAGGCGTGAGGCGCACAAAACGATAAAAATCAATTCTTTAATTATTTATAACAATTAGGAAAATGCACATCTTCTCGCGAATGATCGATCAGTCGATTGTGCGTTAGGACAAGATATTTCCAGCCAAATTTGGTGGAAATCGTATTCTGCATTTAGGCTTGAGGCACACAAGAAAATACAAATTAATTTTTTAAATGTTTATAACAATTACGAAAATGCACGTCCTCTCGCGAATTATTGATCAGTCGATTGTACGTTACGGAAAGATATTTCCAGGCAAATTTAAAGAAAATCGTACATTGCGTTTAGACGTGAGGCGCACAAAACGATAAAAATCAATTTTTTAATTATTTATAACAATTAGGAAAATGCACGTCCTCTTGCGAATGATCGATCAGTCGATTGTACGTTACGGAAAGATATTTCCAGCCAAATTTGGAAAAAATCGTACATTGCGTTTAGGCGTGAGGCGCACAAAACGATAAAAATCAATTTTTTAATTATTTATAACAATTAGGAAAATGCACATCTTCTCGCGAATGATCGATCAGTCGATTGTGCGTTAGGACAAGATATTTCCAGCCAAATTTGGTGGAAATCGTATTCTGCATTTAGGCTTGAGGCACACAAGAAAATACAAATTAATTTTTTAAATGTTTATAACAATTACGAAAATGCACGTCCTCTCGCGAATTATTGATCAGTCGATTGTACGTTACGGAAAGATATTTCCAGGCAAATTTAAAGAAAATCGTACATTGCGTTTAGACATGAGGTGCACAAAACAATAAAAATCAATTTTTTAATTATTTATAACAATTAGGAAAATGCACGTCCTCTCGCGAATGATCGATCAGTTGATTGTGCGTTAAGACAAGATACTTTCAGCCAAATTTGGTGGAAATTGTATTCTGAGTTTAGGCGTGAAGCGCACAAAATAATAAAAATTAATTATTTAATTATTTATAACTATTAGGAAAATGCACGTCTTCTCACGAATGATCTATCAGTCGATTGTACGTTACGGAAAGATATTTCCAGCCAAATTTGGAGGAAATCGTATTTTGCGTTTAGGCGTCAGGCACGGAAATCAATAAAAATCAGTTTAAAAAATTATAACAATTGATAAATTACAAGTCTTGTCGCAAATGATCGATTATGTATTATAATGACTAAACTCTATGCAAATTTTTCAAAGTTTGTTAAAAATCTCATAACCAGGGTATTTTTAACGTTCGATTGAATGGTGCCCTCTGGAAACGTCTATATGACGTTTGTCCCTGGCCCCTCGACGTTTGGCTGCTGCCTTTGACTGCTAGCTTCAGTTACATCCGTAAATATGTCTTTATGACATATCTTTTAGACATGTTTGTTGCCATTATTGCAGTAAAAAAGATGTTGACATATTTATCTTTAAGAATACTAATTTTCTGCATTAATTTTCCATACAAAAGTGAAAAATTACATATATATGAATTTTATTTACGAGAAATGCAACTACGCCGCAGTCTTCTCTTTCGTAGATCAAATATATAAACTAAGTTTATTTGTTGTTATTTGACAAAATTAAAATTAAAAAAAAATAAATTTAACGAGTTAAAAATCTGATATATTGATAATGTCCCTAAAACACGTCTATGTAAATGTCCTATTATAGGATCTATAATGACATTTATAGAATGTTATTACAGGACGTTCAAACAACGTCTTTAGGATGTGTTGGAGACGTTGAATTGTTTAATGTCATAAACAGGTTGTTTGGATAACACAATTTTTTATGCGACTCTTTTAGTTAAAAGGCTAGTGCGACAGGATTATTTCATATTTTGTAAAATCGGTGATAATGTTAATCTCTAAAGTTAAGGTAATTAATTTTAGAATTTATTTTTCTCATTTTTACAAAATGTATATATTAACTTATTGTTGCAGCAAGCTCTTTAATTAAACTTCTTATATTTTTCTAATATCCGATTGATAATAATCTACTTTTACTTATCAGTTAACATTCAACAGTAAACTAGAAATAATTTTGACTGTGTTTAAAGTATAATCTTACCATAAGGACGGTGTAGACGCATTTGACCTCGCTGGTCTCGGGTGGCAATGGCTGATCTCCCATGTATCTCATCAGGCACAGGAAGCACTCCACGGCTAGAAGACTCAGATCGGCGTCCAGCCTGAGCAAACTCTGCTCGATGGGGACGGTAGAGTACTTGACGAGGTCCACCTGTTCCTTCCAGGTCCACTCGGTGCCGTCCTGCTGGCCTTTGCCCTTCTTGTTCTTCTTCTTGTTCTTCAACGACTCGATCACCTTGAGGGACCCGCTGATCGATCCGTCCGCGGTCTTCAACATTTCGAATCTGTCGGATGTGAACGACATGTTTTTGTTAAATCCACCCATTTGTGCCGGTCGCAATAAACCGACTGTCAGTTTCCTCAGAAATACGGAACCCAAAACGATACAGGAACAAGAGACACCGCGGTGCACGATCGAAATGATATCGCACAGCGGGCTGCGTTATGCTTTCTCAACACGACTCGCTTGCGTAACACCGTAAATAGTTGCTTCGCATTAATTTCCATACGATCAACGAGTTTGCACATGCACTTGGTACCAGAATTTAGAAAGGAGAGATCCACATTTTTTATTGGATGCCTCGTTTCGTCGCGATTTTATTGGTATTAGATTTTTATCATTTTTCTCTTGATTAACAATTGTAATATGATTATAACAGTTTGAATTACAATATTAATTACGATATACAGGAAATGGATAAAATAATGTAAATACTTAGGAAATACACCATTTTTTATTAATTAAAGATTAATTTATCATTTGCATTTAATACTACAGGTTTTATCTTTGGAATAAAGTTTGAATGTAACGTTTGAATAATCACCAATAAAATATACTATTTTTTTAACTTTCTCTTCAACAAAAAAAGTTATGCATAAGTCTATATAGAGTCTACGCTAAATCTTCCTGAATTTCGTACCTCGCTTCCTATGCAATAGGAGCATCATTGAGGAAAATTTGGGACGTGAAAGACTTCAATCTCTAAAATAATTCAAGGAAGATAGTTGTACAACTTTTTTCACTAAATTATAACAGTTTAAAGTACAATTCTAAATTTATGCGTAACTTTCTTCTTTTGTCAACGAGTGTGTTTACAGATTTTATTTATTTAATTTTTTTACAACCTTTATTTCTTATGTCTGCTCATCACTTTACAAACGCGCCGCGATAAATATCACATTAAAGAAACATAGACTCACTTTTCTGTGCTTTGACGGAAGTTCAGCATGGCGTACTGCAGGAGGGAATGTTTGCCGTCGTTGATCACCGGTCCGGTCTCGTAGACGCCGTCCTCTTGGTGTCGAACATTGTCATCTGGCTGCCGCCACTCCTGGCTCGGGCTCAGCCGTTGGTTTTGCAGGTTCTTCTGATGGTTCGCCTGGTTGACGGCCGACACGTGGTTCGGCACCCGACCGATTGGTACATGATTCTCGTGGTCGGAGATTACGTGATTCGAATGATTGTGGGACTGAATATGATTCGTGTGATTTGCCTGCGACTGAATCGTCTTCGTGATTTGGGACACGTGATTCTCGTGATGATTGATCCTATGATGTGCTTTCTGATCAATCTGCAAATGAAACAACCAATTCGCACATTTTATTTTCAAAATCAGCGATGAAAAAATAACTATCCACATACCACGTAATATTACAGTAATACCACAGTAATATTGCAATTTTACAGTAATATTACGTAGGTATTGTGTTAAATCAATTTAAGAACAAAAATTAAAAATATTTTTGGTGATTTAAAAAGATTAGCGCATCGCTAAAAAATGCAATAAAGTAAAGGCTAATTATTTGGAAAAATTGCTTCATTTAATCAGCCTCTTTACATCGTTGAGAATCGGAAATTTTTTAAACTTACATTGCCTACGCTTATTTCTTCATATTTATTGTTTATCATTTATAAATATTTGTCATTAGCGGTGGATTACGTTCCTTTCCAAGTCTACGAGGGATGCAATTTTAAGCCTGTTCGGTCGCGGTGCATCAGATAATCGCGATGTTATTTACGAGCTGGCGAGGGAATACATTTTTTTTCCGCGCTTCTCTATTTCTCCGTTTCCTTCTTTTTCCTCCCAGATGCCATCGCGCGATAAACGTACGAAACGCGATCGAAACGGCGATCAACACGCGAGTAAACGGGTTCCTTTCCGTTTACTTGCGCAGCGTCGCACCCCGGTCGCGTTACCGCAACCTGGTACAGGAATGCGGCGCGACACGACCATCGAGTGTAGGCGTTTCTTTCCTTTCAAGTCGCACGAAAAGGTAGGGAAAAAGACGCTCGTGACGCCTGTGTGTAAATTAACGGCGCGCCGCGGCTTCCGCGCTACGCGTGATTTCTCTCATGCATTTTCCGCGAGGGAGGGATACGTACGGTCGACGACGCGACGCCTCGGCGAAAGAGGCGCCGGGCCGCTCTTTTTTAGCTCCTCTCGGCTTTCGTTGATTATTCAAAGATACGCGACGGAAAGTAGGTGATTGCATCCTGCGTTTCTTAATATCCTCGCGAGTGTAACAAGTAGATGACGGACGGCTCCTTCGATACCTCGGTAGAAACCCGACGCCTCGCGTGTTAGACGAGGTTTATTTCTTCCCCCCTCCTCGCTCAATCTTTCTTGTATAGGTAGAAAAGATCGATCATGCTGACGGATATTGAATGTAAATGGTCCACTAACGTGATAGCTAACGGATATAGAGTCACTCATATTATAATACGTATAGAAGAAAATGGAGAAATATCAATGCTAAACGGCTATCGCGAGAGAAATCAGGTTCGACAATTACGCGAAAAAAATGGTTCTTTGCTAAAGTGTCTGAAAATTTAGTTTTATACAGATCTGAGAAAATAATTTTATTAGGTCGTCAAAAATAATTAAGAGACGCTTGCCGAAATCATTTTTCACATAAAGACTTATGACTCATTGTGAAGAAAATTTTCAACCTCTTTACATCGTACGAAGTTTAATATTGTCCTTTTTTTTATATAATTTTTTTGCATTATAATTTTTTAGATAAGGAACTTTTATAAGCCCGTAAATAATGTGATTTAGGAAACGGATCTTTAAAATTGCACCACAGATTGCCAAATTGCACTATCATTTCTATCATGGTTTTCTACCAGTCCTCTACCATGAAGTCTACCACTAATTCGTTCCATTTGACCTAAAACTTCACTTCGATAATGTCACAAAAATGTTTTCTTTTTACAGAAATGCCGTATTTCCTTTCTACCTCAATTAATCTATTTTATAGGTTTTATATACTTTGAGAGCACAACTCACAGATGCCGGATGTTACACTATTTCATCTTTTTGGCCATTTCCTATTCATCGTAAAAGAACAATCATTTATATCACGATAGCCGAAATCTTGATCTAGGCAATATTGCGACTTAGGAAACAAGAACATTTTGTAAAACTATTTATTTTATAAAGTATCAAAAACTTAGGCTATTTATCTTATTTTTTTATAAATAAAAAATATCGCGCGAAAAATAGCTACAATAGATTTTCAGGATTTTTTAAGATTGTAGCAACAAAAATTCTTACACTGAAAAAAATGTTTGTTTGATTTAATTTAAATATTTAATTTAAATACATAAAATACCTTAATTTCAATTCAAGTATTTATACATACCTATATTTGATTAAAATAATTGAACTGAAGAAATTTAATCAAGTTGAAAAATTTAGTTAAGTTTACACATTTTTTTCTCAGTGCATTATGCCTAATTTTGCGTGTATACAAAATATGGTGGAAATAATATAATTTTCAAATAATTTCAAATAATAAATAATAGAAATTGTACAAGTATAAGTTGAATTCCCACGTGACAGTGCGATTTAGTCGGTGTGATTTCAGCAATGTTTTTCAATGTAGAACGCTTAAATTGGTTGTCAAAATGTCAAAACTTATTGCAGCATTGTTCATTATATTTGAACGTCCTATATAATTATTTTATTTGTCCAACAAAAACATTTCCAGATCTCTAGCTAACTAGAATTTTAAATACTTCAGCAAAAACCGTTCTTTTCTTGCAATAACTTGACAAGAGTTTGCGACAAGCCCTGAAATGTGTTAATTTTTGTGATGTACGTCACAATGTTTTAGGTATACGAAAGTATGTGAGCCAGCATTCGATAACATAATTTTAAAAGAAACGTCACAACGAAAGTCATTTTCTGTAACTGTTTGGACATTGAATACGAATCTGGTTTTCAAAGTGCTCCATCATAATTTGAAAAATTTGCAGTTAAAATTACAAAAAATTTTCACATATTTTGTCATATTACAATAACGATATGGATAACGTGCTGGAGAAGTTTTATTGTAAAATTAAGTATGTTTTGTCAAGTATGACTTTCTTAAAAGAAACTTATTGGCTATGATTAATAAAATATTTATGAAATATGAAGTTGAATGCAAAAAACTATGAATTAGTTTATTGATGATTTACCAAATAATTTCAAGTATGTTTTCAAAGTTAAGACTTTGAGCAGAGTATAAATCAAAATTAATAAATTCAAAATCAATTCAATATAACAAAAGTCAAAATTCAGAAAGTATTCAAACTTTTGAAAAAAATTATGTATAGAAATCTTTCATATTGAAAATGAATCTAATGCTAAAATTGATGAATTCAAAGTGGTGGAATTAGTATAGCCGATAAAAATTAAATCATTTTTAAATTTTAGCAAAACTATAGGATTTTTCACATATCTTATATTTAATCATAAATATTTTATTAATCAGCTAACGCAAAAATTTTTTTAAGGGCTGAAAATTCCAAAAACACTGTTTAAAAGTCTTTTTGCTTTACCTGTGTTAACCCTTCAATTTTATCTTGTATTTTATTTAAACGAGAAACAAAGTTAAAAGAATCCGACATATTAGAAGAGCTGATCGCGATTTCGTTGAACATGGTTTGTCATTGTACGATGACACCGAGTATATATCGATACTTTGGAATTGACGAAACCAGAATGCGCGCGAGCGGGATAAACAGACGTCGACCCTGACCCACATAATCGTTTAATGCACCGAGACGCGACGTAAGACGTGGATGCGGTCGCTGCGCGTCCAAGTAAGCCATATTGCGACAGATAATAAGCGCAACGGTCTAACGATTTCCGCGCGGCGGCTGCTGTTATTATCGAGGCATAACTGTGACGTAAAGAGGTGCAAAGTACGGTGCAAGCGGTGCGGTTTAGGTAGACGAGGAGGTACAAGTGACAAACGTTGCGCAAACGGACTGTCTACTGGATGACAATCGGGAAGTTGTTCAAACTAAATAGCTGTTATTTTCTAATAAGTGGTCAGAGCAAAGTGAATTAAACGCTACCTTGCAGAAGAAACTTGTCATTTTTATGAGTACGCAAATTAGTGCGAAACATGAATACGTATTTATGAACTTGTAAAAATAAACACTTGAAAAAATTGGGATAATTGCTCAGTAATTTATGTCATTGAAAAGATAACGACATCAGTAATCTTTTTTTTTATTTCTATGAAAAAATGCATGATTCTCACAATCTTCTCTTTTATATGATTGCAGTTATCAATAGGATGTATTCAATAAATGAAGCACATCGATGTGCGCTTAATGATTCTTTATTACGATTAGTTTCTACACTTAAATCCAGTGAAGAACTAAAGATAAGGACCAATTATAAAAAAATCATTCATCTGCTTTGTCTATTGAATGTATCCAATGTTGGAAAATATATTTTCTATAGTCTTTTTCAAAAACACTAAATCGTGGCAAAATCAAAAGATTATTTCAAAAATACTACCGTTTTCAACACGTTCTGATTTTTTTTCACGTTTTATGAAAAGTTTATGAAAATATCTCGGTAAAAATATTTTCAAAAAATTTTTTGCAATGTATTTTAAAAAGGAAAGATAAAACTGAATTTTTTAATTTCGTTTAGAATATTTTGTTTTTAAATTATTATATAAAATTGAAAATTAATCTTTTCTGAATATTTTTCATTTTAGAATTATTTTTTATTTTGAAATATTTACACAAGTTTAATATGCAAGAAATCATTGCATTTGAAAAGAAAGCATTTCAAAGCTCTTTCTAAGCTTTAAAATGTTTTTTAAAATGCGATTATTTCTTGCATGTTGAACTTTTGTAAATATTTATTTCTTATAAAACATTGTCTAATTTTAAAGTAAAAGAGTTTGCAAAAAAAAAGAAAAAAAGAAGAAATGTTTCTATAATGTATTTAATTTACACAATTTTTCCAAAACTTTAGACTTTTTTATGTTTAATCTTTCATCTAGCGAGAAAATCTTAAGCGTACTGAAATTTTTGAGCGGTTATGTATGTTATCAACGATGTACATAATTCAATTTTTATCTCTTGTAATATTTATTTGCACACATATGTATATTTTCTTTTACACTATGTGCTAATAAAAATGGCAAGCATCGTTTCTTCTATAGTATAATATTTAATTGATTTAATTCTGTCCTTTTATTACAAAATAAACTGTTTAATTCCAATAACTTCTCAACTATTATTCTTATTATACATCGACTTAGGAAGCGGCCTTGAAGCGCCGTCTCCTTGTGAAAAGTGAGAAAGATTTTTATTTTTCGCTTCTTAAGCATTAATCATAATGATTAATAACTTCTTCTCTTCATAGTCAAATAATAAAAATGTTGGAGACATCCTTGAGATGTTTACTAGAAATTTATGTGAACTGTCTCGATAAATAATCAAGCACCGTTACATCACCTGATTAATGTAAATTCTTTTTTTTACTTGTACCTCGCTGCACACACCTGGGCCTAACTATAGTACGAGATATTCGCGCTTCATTTGATTTCATTTAACAGTCCATTTATCCCCATGTCGGAGCCTTGAAGGCTCTCAGATTCCTAGATAATAATAAACGTGACGAATGAAATACGCGACCTGATAGCTCTTGACTTTCTCGTCTAATTTCTTCAAGGTCTCCTGTATGGTGTTGAGCGTCTTGTCGCTCGTTTTGTCTTCGTTCTGCGCTTCGCTGTCGTTGCAGGTTGTCGTCGCCGTCGTCGTTGTCGTCGTCGTCGTCGTTGCATCCTGAGTCTGCGTCCTGAGCTCTTCGAATCTCTTCAATATTTCTCGAACGCTCAGCTTGCTTCCGTCCGCGTTCTCCTCAGTGATAGTCTCCATCTTCGGTACTTTGCGTTCACCGTTAGTCCGCACGATGATCTGCTCACCGTCATAGACCTCCTGAATCAAATTATCGTTCGTCCTTGGCTGTTCATCCTTCGGCTTCTGCTGAACCGGCTTCTTCTCCCGAGTATTCTTCAAGGCTGCCGCATTCTTGGAATTTCTCAGCTGGCAACCTTCTTCGATCCTGAGTTGCTCGATAGTCGGCTGGCGATTGCTCACTCGCGTGGATGGATGTAGAAAGGTTTTCTGCTCTAACTTGGACATGTCTATCCTAGGAATGTTTTCGTACTCAAATTTCTGTTGACCAAATGAATCCTTCCGGAAGGGTTCTGAGGCCTGTCTAATGTTCTTGTTTACGTCCAGGTGTTCGGAGTCCAGCTTCTTCTTCTCTCTGCTGCCGTCTTTCGCGAAGAATTTGATGAAGCTGTTTCTTTTCGCCTTGGTTTGTCTGTCCGAATGTGACGCTTGTTCCAAAAATGCTCCAGAGTCATCGGTGTGTCCGTATTCGTCGCTGCTTAATTCCGACTCGGAAGACTTCATCAGAAGGCTATCGGGAGAGTTCGTCTTGCGGTCCTCGTCGGAGAGATTTCTCATTTCGTACCTGCCTATAAAATTACCTTTCTTTCGATAAGCCAATTTCGAGTCTTGGATCTCATAGGGTTTCCAGTAACCGTCATCTAAACGACTAAAGGGACTCTCGGGCGTCGGTCTGCGTTCCCTCGGTTCTTTTCGAGAATCTAAAACGTCTCTCCGAGCGACATCGTTGAATTCGAATTTGCGCAAGAATTCGGAACGACGGACAATTCGCTGCACGTTACTGAAAGATTTCGGTTCGTGCTTGTGAAACTCGTTCTCCGAAGACTCGGAGTAATCGGTGAATTGATTCAGGATATCCGGACGGTGCCTCTGTCGACGTCTCAGTGTCGTCGGCAGCTCGGCCCAGTTGCTGAGAAGCCGCTTGGAGAACACTCCTTCGGTATCGGACACTTCTCTCTCCATTATAGAATTAGGAGATAAACCTTTAATGGAAGGCATGTGTCGACGCGTAGAAAAGTGCCTGGCAGCTATCGCTACTCTTACGGTGCGTGTTGGTCGATGCCGTTTCACTGGCAAATTTTGTACATGGAGCTCTTCTAACTCTAAACAATCGTAATTTCACTCGGATCTTCCGAAGGATGTAGATCACGGATGAAGGACCGTCCGCGGAACATCGTGAGAAAACGCCCGGAAGAAGACTCTCGTGGGATCCGGCTGAACAATGCGCACTTTTAATTATAATTACCTCGCGCCAGCAGACTCTCCCCTGCCACGGCGGGCGAGAAAGCTTTCATGCTTTCTTGAAATCGTCACATCAATCGCGTGCTCGAATTTTTTTTTCCTCTTTAACGGAAGTCCGTTTGCGAATTTCACCTAATGTCGGTGTTTCCTCTCAAGTTTCAGATTAATAATTGGGGAAGCGACACATTCGCCCGATGGTAACGAGATAACAGACTTCCACCAATGAACGACCGGCGTCGCGCGATGGCCGTCGTTGGATCTTGAAACTGCGACGAGGAGGAAACAAACGGACGATCGATCGTGATTTCACTTACGCAAATGCGGGTCCTTCCGACCTTACTTGCGCGAGATCGTTAGTGATCGTGTGATCGCCGTTGCGTTCCGTTTATCATTATTCACTGCCGTTCTTAAGCCGCTGTTTTTACACGGTGGTGTGAAAGGCACGGTCTCATCCGCGGGAGAGAATAATCCCCGCTGATTAACTATACACTCGAAGCAAGGAGTCGTGCATTAACGATCGGCAGTCATTATCATTATGCTAACCTTGTCGGGAGCGTTGCGAATTATACAGATGCGCGACGCAGAGTCGAAAGTCTCTCGGCGAATGGTACAATCATCGAGTCGTTTTTACTATATGAGAGTTAATGTAGCTTAAGCTCTTAATGTTTGCCCGTCTTGTAAAGTCATGTACTACACCGAGAGGCGTAAGTCCTTCCGACACCTCCTTACTCCAAGAAGCTGTGCTTCCGTCGGACTTCTTCACAATTTTTTGGATAGCTTCCCGTTCCAGAAAGCTGTTCTTTCGTCGAATTTCTTCAAAATTTCTTCCGATAGCTTCTTGTTCTAAGAAACTGCATTCCTGCTAAGTTTCTTCAGTCAGCTTTAGTGTCAAAGGATGAATATAAAAAAGAATGCAACTTTGCTTTAGAAGTATACATCGAGTTTCCTTTGAGTCGAGCGCGAAACAGGAAGACACATGTTTCCTTTAATACCTTCGAACCACCACGAGTGTGTTTCTTCCCCGGAAAATTAGATTCGGAAGTCTGAGAGAGAGAAAGAGAGGGGGGAGAGAGAGAAAGACAGACAGAGAGAGAGAGAGAGAGAGAAAGAGCCGCTATTATTCCGAGCGTCTCGCTTCGCGTAGCGAGATCGGGTTCGCTTCTTCGCGAGCAATGTTCCTCGGATTCGCGGGTTCCATGCGGGTTTTGTGTGGATTGCGTGCGCGTGTGCGACGAAGGTATATACACGGACGAGACACACGTGAATGCCGCGCGCGACACGCTACACACCTGCACGGCGCGGCGGCAGTCGGTGAACTGAAGAGCCGCGGCCGCGAGGCTTCCGATTCCAAGGTACCGTCGTTCCCTGCCGGCTGTATACTGTTTGAAGCCGATGCCCCTTCGGGAGACGAATATCTGGGTCGGGCCCCACCACGTTCTCCTCGAGCGGTATGCCTGGCGCGCATACGCTAGGCGTATGGAAAATCATGCCTCGTCGTTCGTTCTTACCGTAGAGGCGCTCTTTATATCGCTTCAACCGATCTTGTTCGATCGGAACGAGAGTGCGTTTCCGATCGTCGATCGAGATATGCGTATCGAGGAACGAAGGCGAGACTTGTCCCCTTCATTTAATTGACAGGAGAACCACAAGGTCGCGGATAAAGCTTGTCTCGAGTGATTAAAAAGAAAGTATTTATCTAAATGCGGCGGCCTTTTTGCCTCCCGTCGGTGGAGCGAAATTAAAAAAAAAAAATGCTGATAAAGTGAAAACACTTGCACGATACGCGGAACGTACGTCCCAGTTTCGCACCTGTTATTATCCGCCTTTCTCGGGCGTGTTTTCTTAAATTCGACATTGAAGCGTTTTGTAATTAACTCCTCAATATTGAATTTAAATTGCATCGCCTCTAGAGCTCTCGCGGAATAAGTCCCCTAGCCAATGGCTAATTTAAAAACCATTGGCGTGTTACACGAGATATTCCTCCTACGACGATGATCTACTGTGCGAGTACAAAATCTTCCGCGAATAGAAGGAAATCCTTTGTACGGTATCTGCATGTATACCTGCGATTCCACGTGACGACAATGTGCGCCGCGAGCACGGCAATGAAATAGAAATCGGAACCGGAAGAGGGAGGAAAGGAGAGTCGGAAGCGATAGCTCATTACGCGGGGATTATTGTGATTTGCCGCTCAATGGGATCCGCCCGCAAGATTTTCAGTCCCACGCCTACCGTACGCGCAGTACGGTTTCAGTTTTTCTTTCCGTAAATCCATGTATTAAAAAAAAAAAGCAAAACCGGGGTTTTCGAACTCCTGTTGGAAACGTGGCTTTCGGAGTGTTACATGACTGTGCACAGGTCGATGCACCTGCCGCGCTAACGGAAACGACCGATTATCCGTAGGGTCCTCAAAATCCAGTCGCCCTTAGTCCTTAAGTACGTAACATCACGTGCATCCGGTCTTTTTAACTCTTTCATAATTCAATAATTCTTACGTCAATAGTTCAATTGCATTTATTTTGTATATTATAGTTATAATAGATTTAATTTTACAACGTTAATTCTGAATTTTCTTGCAATTTAGATAGATTTGTATTATAAACATATCTGTTTTTTTTTTCTTTATTAAAATCTTATCTAGATAACATTTTCTTTTTTTTTGACGCTCTGCAAAAGTGATTGCATTTTCATATCAGAAGACCGTTGAAGAAAGCTTTAGAATTTTGAACACTTTCGTTCATCGTGTCGAGAAACTCGAACCGATAATAGTCTCCGGAGAAATGGCACTTTCTCACTCTGCGTTCTTTCCGTTCTTACAGAGCGACATTTTTCTCGCACCGAGAAACAAAATATTTTCTGCGATCCGGATCATGTCGTGAGATTAGTTTTCTTCTCTTTTTTTCCTCCCTCCCTCCTTTCGCGCGGAATTAGAGAGACTCGTCGAGCGACAGCGAACGCGGGAAAATACTTTCCGCTCTTTATACGTTTTTTATTTACTTGCTCTTTCGTTCCGCAATTCTAGCCGCCAAGATGTCACGTGATGAACGCGCGGAATGCGCGCGAGACAGTGAAATTGAAATTGTTGTCCTCCACTTTGCGCGCTTGCAACACGATGCCTATTACTTTAATGAAAGGTGTTCGTTGGCTTCGGGATATTTGATTGGACGGCCGGCTTGGCAAAGACGGCACGATTATACTGAACCTTTATGCGTAAAGCTTCTTCACTTTGTATATGAATATTTTTATCTTAAGGTTCTCTCATCTTTTCACATAATGTAAGAACTTTATCAAATTTTTATAATACATTTAAGATTAAACTATAGGCATTGCTAAGTTTTTTTCAAACTTTTGACCGTGTAAGTTTTGTTATAACTTTATAAAATAGCATAAAAAAAAACTTATAGAAAAAAGATTTAAATAATTTAATTACTAGTAAAATAAAAAAAATTGTTTAATCTACATCCGTCATATAAAAGATTTTAATATTAAAAACTGATGCTTTATCATCAATCTATATTATTTATAGATAAAAGTATGAAATGTTCATGAATTATAAATACAATTCTCTTTAAATGTATATATTTTACTATAGTGAAACTAGTATAATGTTAAATTTAAAGAGAGTTGTATGTATAATTTATCGTCGTATTGTTACACTTAAATCATTAGTATAAACAATTTTTAAGAAAAATTTTTAGATGTTTATCAATATCATAAAAATGTTTAAAGAATTAATTAATATTTTTGTTGTTTCAATTTTGTTTATTATTTGTTATTTTGAAGGTGGCAATACATATCAATGAAAAGTTACATGACATTCCTACTTTTTTTTTAAATTTAAGGATTTCTTCAAACATTCACAAAATTGTATTACACAGATTTTAATAGCTACTTTTCTAATTTAAAAAAGTTAAAAAGGGATTTAAATTACAAAACAGCAATTTAAAGATTATTTCTTCTGAAATACAATTATTGCTGTTATACACAACAAAAGCAATGTGACAGTATCATTTTATCTTAAAAAAATCTTACCCTGAGTGGGTAGAAAATAACTCGTTCAAGAATAACATATAATAAGCTAACATGCTTTATCCGACAGGTCTCAATTAAATTTATATGTCTACCTACTAATTATACGTTTAATACGAATTGGAAACGTTTAAGTGTGCATAAGACCGGAAAAACGATATTATGAAACACGCTTTTCATAACAGTAATCGAAACTTTCTTAACAGGCTTTAAAAAGAGAACATCTCGTTCCAATAAAATTCAATTTGGCATATTTAAAAATGTCTCTATTTCTTGGGGGCAAAATGGCAAGAAAATAAAGGGCGCGAAGGAGATTTCGGTCAACGCGGCAGAAAGAAATAATGAGCACCGTTTCGCATTAGCAATTCAAACCACTTCCGGTGTCCGTGTTGGCGTGAGGAGAGCAAGCCGCGCCTGCGGTGAATACGAGTTGCTTGAACTCGAAATCGTTCAGAAGAAATCCAAGTATATCTGCGTTCGCTTCTTCTTTCATCGAAACTGTTCGCGGGTAGAAAAGTGAAGAAAATAGGGTAATTTAACGGAGTAGAATTGTTTAATGAATGCTTTCAGAAAGTATACGGCAGTTCAATTGAGAGTATCCGAGAGAACTATAAATAAGAAGTATTTAATTTAATTTATTTGTAGAAACTCTACTTCTAAAATTGTTAAAATATGTTGTATTTCCAGATCTTCATATATAAATAAAATTTTAAAAAATAAATAAAATAAATTGAATACTTTGGGAGATAAAATAGTCACTTTTATCGCGTACGAGATATAACGGTTTCGAGACATCAAGTGAGAATCTACGAGGTTACAATGTTTTACTCTTGATTTTACGTGAAAACTGCTCACCAATTAAAATTTGTAACAACAAAAGAGAAACAAAGTATAATGGAATTATTATCATTCCTTTGTAATGTAAAGACTCTCCTTCAGAAAACGCATTTGGACAATGGAGTCGCTACGCGACTAATTAAAACCGGCTTTCTACGACTGCTGGCTGGCTGGATCTCCACACGCCAGGCGATGTTTTCATAAATATTGAATCGCGTATTTTTCACGAACAGCATTCCTCCGTTCCGATCTTTTGACATCATTCCGTATCTTCGACTGCGAATCGCCGCGAAGGAAACACTCGTCTTCCAACGTTGCGCGAAACGTTGCACGTGCATTCGCGCGATTACGCGCGGCTCCTCTTCTATACCGTTACATAATCCGTAATGGAATTTGAAATTGCGCGCGTGCCTCAGTAAAGGTCGTTTATTCCGACAATTATCCCGATCGGAGGGAGGGGGGGGACTTCAATCGAGGATAATTGAGGAGGGAAATTACACGACTGTCAACGACAATGTGAAAGTAAGATATATTGCGTCGGAAGCTCCTCGGTTTCTAGACTACCATTTATGGGATATTACATTTTCAATTTTTAATACGTACTGAAAACGTAGCTGTGCACGCCACGTGCGACACACTCTGCAACAAATCACCAACGGATATCAAATTAACGAGCGTTGAAAATTCGATTCAACAATCGTCGTGCCCCGCTTTCTCTTTCCCCAAGGGAATAATGAAGACTCGCGTGATTTAAGAAAGGGGAAACCTTTAAATGTATATTAAAATATATCGAGGCACATTTCAAGCAGAGTTAATCCTTGGCAAGGTTTTTCGTCTGCATTCGGTCATTCGGTATATTTGGGAGAACGTTCGTCACGCTGAACGAATCGCTTCTTGAATCGCGTGCGCGGCGACGATGCATGCAGGTGTATCTGATGAACAGGCCTAGCGCGTGTTATAAGAAATCCGATCTCTCTCCGTTTGCACAAGACATAAAGACGGGTCTCCTTCTCTCTCTTTCTCTCGCGCTCTTTCGTACGCGCGCAAAAAATCATCGCTGCGTTCCGCGGCTCTTAATGATTCACTAAGGATAGACACGTTCAAAAGGCAGTTCTCGAGATAGTGGAGGAACTATTACCTTTAAAAGCAATTCTCCGCATACGTCGCCTTTGACAGCGTCAGAATGCGAAAGATCAAAGATATTCAAAAGATTAAAACTTTTTTCTATTTCTTTTTCTATTTTTTCTTGCGAAAGTTAGAAGAATCATTCGGCGAAAGAAGAACCGATTAATTCGTGGGGAATTCCCATCGGCGGCGGCATTTTCGCGAGATGTCGACATCGCGCGACTTCGATCGAAGGTGAAGAATAGAGCGTGTGGAAGAATAGCGAGGTATCCGTGTCTATCGAGCGCGGCACGTCGTTTCGGTCGGTGATGGATCGTTGGTGCCGCGCGGTACGTTCTCCGATGGCGGAAAAAGAAAAGAGATAAAACGAGGGGGGTAGGGGAGGAGGAGAGGAATAGAGACGGAGGAGGCATTGGCCAGCATATATGACCGCTCACTGGAAACGCAATTTACACTAGGCGTTACCCGCGGTTGCCTCGTTACAGGTGTTGCGTGGCACATCATGTGTGCCGTTATCATTTACGCGGTCGACCATCGCTAATTGGTCGTGGATGACAGGCGCGCGATTTTCGTCTACAGAAGAGATCACATACACACAAACACAGACTTACCAGTCTGATGTATTTGCCGATCATCTCCGCCAATTGAGGAGCGCGGTTCGTGTGCAGGGGTAGCCTAACTCCCGACGCAATTTGCAGCACGCACACGCCCGATCTGGAAGAATTCACGGAGACGATGTCCTCCAGCGGCAGGGTCTCCAGGATGATTAGATCGCCGTTCAGCGCGCGCTTGATCAGCCGAAGTCCATGATGCGATATCGCCACGTGTTGCGTCTCCGGATGCTGTGGGCCAATCTGAGACAAAGTATCAATCGAGATTATCGGATCGTGAAGTAATAAAGCAATTTTTCAGACCGTTTCTACTTTTTAATCAGCGTTCTTCGACCGACAAAATAAAGAATACTATTCAATTGTTACACAGTTAAAAAAATGATCTTGCCAACTTCAACAAAAATTATATTTGTGTAAAAATTAGCTTAGATAGATAAATAATTAGCAAATACCGTGATATGTATATGTATTGCACCTTATCAATCTAGCTGATAGAAGCAGAATTTTCAAATTCTATACGCCAAAATTCTAACAAATACAAAAATTAGCGATACATTTTGGTTGTGATATCAAGAAATCTGTCTATATCAGCAAAACATTTTTTTGGGTGCACGGAAAGAATTTTAATGATACACATATATATCTAAAAATAACTATGTTGAATACATTTAATTAATCGTTTAAGCTGATTGCTTGAATGTGAAAACTTTCTGCACTAATATTGTCATGCTTAAGCATCCTACATAATTATTTTTATAACCGGTGATAATTACTTTCTGATTTGTGTTTAACTAAATATTTAGATGCTGCAGAATAATTGTTCTTTTACAGAAGAGACTTACCGATACAGGAAATATTCGGGCAAAGTACAACGGCCATTGCTTTGCCATATCCACGATGTTCTTTTTGATCGTGATCTTGTGTTGCGTGCTTTGAAGATTATCTAGCGTGACGCCGTAATTGTCCAGCAGCTTCAGCATGTTTTGCCGGTCCTCCTTGGTGATTCTTATGCTGGAGGTCGCCAGCACGTCATACGCGACCTGGCAGAACACCAAGTGTAATGCCAAGGGGCTGTTCAGCGTCTCGTTAGGCGCAAATACCTCTTTCTTGACTCTCAGAGTCCACGTGACCCTGTTATACGTGAAATGCGCATTGGAAGTCTGCGGATAAAGTTTCGTATTTACCACCTCCTGGACCTTTTCGATCTCCGGCTTGTCCGCCGGCGGTAACACCGGTTTCAGAAATTCTGGCCACTCCTCAATCTCAATCCTCTCCATCTTGTCGGTGCGATGGGTCGACGCTACGCTCGACCGTCTATCTATATCCCGGTCCAGCTTGTTGAAGCTTTGCCGTGCGACGGTGAAGGACTCCCTTGTGTTCGGAACCACGCCGAAGTCACGCGGTGACGGCATTCCGAAGCTGTCCCGGGATTTGGGAGACACGTCCCGAGTCATGCCGAAGGGATCGCGCTTCCCGGTTGATCCGTCGAACGCGTACTTAGAGTCAAAGAGCTCGGAGTTGAGATCGCGGCGCGAGTCGAAGTCGGAGCTGCGATCGCGTATCGAACTTGCCAGATCAGTGCTGTCCTTGCCGTAGAAGTCTTTGGACTTGGCGTCCTGAGCGCGAGCTTTGTCAAAGTCGTTTCGATAGTCGTGACCGTCGCGCAAATGTTGCTGCGAAGCGAATATGTCACGACTTTGGCTGAACATCTGGTTCTTCGAGAAATGATCGTAGTTCTCAGAATCCGGAGACGTGCGGAAGGAGTCGCGTGTTTTCGGCTCAATCGGCGCTGGTGGAGATCGCGGCTGAGGTACGCCGGATTGGCTAGAAGCAATTATTTACCGACTTTATCATTTACTTATAACGCATTTGTTATATTTGGTAAAAAAATATTTTCATCAATCTCTTGAATTTTTTGTAACTAGGCTTTAAAGTAATTATTATTTTGACTTCAAGGTGATTTCCGACAATGTTTAATCTGCGTAATGTTATTACCTGTTGCTGTATACACTGCCGCCTCTTGGACTCGGCGGCTGCGGCGGCGTGACGGGCGGCGGTGGTGGTACAGGTCGTTCCATTCTCTCGATCTGTGTCCTTACTACTTGAGCTTGCGTCATCATGTCGGTAGTGCCCTTAGAAGTGACGCTTTGAGTATCGTCAACAGTGGAAGCATAATCGTCCCATCTGCCACCTTAAAATTCAAATTTTTCGAACGATTAAGTATACTATATTTTTACATTTAATTTTCGTACTTGCGGTTTTATGATGAGAAAAGATCTAATTACCCAATTGCTGTTCTAACAGAAGCTTTCTGTTATCTTCCAACCGTTTAACCTTTCCGTCTTCTCGCGGGAGAGCGGGTTTTTCAGTTGTCTTCGTGGATCTCACACTATGATTCGCCGTTACCTTTTCCAATCTCTGTCTCATTTCCGAGCTAAGCTTCAACTTCCCTATACTTCCAGGTGATGGCCTCTGAGCGCCTATTTCTAAAGCCGATCTGCAAAAGAATTTAACATTTGAATAATTGCTTCTATAAGTTTAATAGAAAGAGAGAGAGAGAGAGAGAGAGAGAGAGAGAGAGAGAGAGAGAGAGAGAGAACCGTGATGTCAATTACTTTGATTTCTTTTTCTTCTTCTCCCCTTCTTCTTTGTATCCGTTTTCGTGCTTCGCCACGGTCGTTGACCCGACTATAGGTCGATCTTCGTTAGTGACAATATTTTCAATCTCGAATTCTTCCCATTCGACGCCGCCTTCCGTCGTAGCTTCACCTTCGCCTTGGTCGTACTCTTGGTACTGTGGCGTTATCTTGCGTTGCTGTTGTTGCTGACGCATTTTGAATTCTATGAAACTATCCTGTCCTTGATTCTCATTCGAATCACTAGGTGGTGGCCATCTAAGCAATATTAGTATACGAGTTAATTGCCTGAATTATAGATATTCACTATTATTTAATTTGTTTAATGCTGAATTTACCTCCATTTCCCGATGCGCACTGTCTTTGCCCTGCCGTACGGATCGAGGAACGGTCTAGATTCGGAAGGATCATGAGACTCCAAAGGCGGTGGCATCGGCGGGGGCGGTGGAACACCTTTGTTATTGCTCATTGAAGGATTACTGTCCACGCTGCTCTTTCTATTTTTTAGTTCACTGAGTACGTTAGTAAAATTGTTCTGTATGTTACTTTTATTTGAATTAGATCTTTTTACGTCCGCCTGTGACGATGAGGCTTTTCTATCTACCATCTTTCGATCCACACTGATCTTTCGCGCATAATCGACGCTCGTTTTTCTATTGGCTTCAGCATTCTTTCTGGGCGGGCTCTGAGATCGATGAATTTGGGCCTTTATCGTCATTGTCTCCTGCCGTTGATTCGTTGGAGTAGACGTTAGCAAAGATCCCCGTTTCTCGGTTGACCATAATTCACCATCGTCAGGTTCTCTAAATGAGACCTAATCCAAGAAAGATTAGATAGAGTTCTCGATTAATTTCGATTTACAGATTACAGACAATTATTTACAGATATATACATGAGAATTGATATGAGATTAAAAAGAATTTATTCGGAAAAAAGCCGCAATGATTCGATGAAGGAGATTATCTGATCAGATTAGTCCTAATTCCAAATATCGTCCTCTGTTTCTGCTAGACAATATGTACACGATATTTTCGTAGCTGTAGGAAAGCCACAAGATACAGCGTAGCTTAGTTAAAATCAGTAGATACCTTGGAGTAGCGTCCAATAGAATCATTGGGCCCCATATGGGCACCGATTGGGGAGGCTGGGGAAACAAGATTCATGCTTGAGGGGCCAACGGGTAACACCATGCTCTGGAAACACACACCCCATGCCGCAACGCGGCTCAGAAACCCATAGGATCGTCCAGAACGACGACAGTTTGTTAAGACGTTAGCTTTTATTAAGTGCGCGCATCTCCAGTTGCGATTATCAATGATAGATCGTCGAATTAATGATAGTTAAGTGACTGTGAAACAACGTGATTAGACTGCGGTGATCTTTTTTTGATCGTGCTCGACATGCAACGTTTGCCTCTGATTTATTTATCGTGATTCAATGTTCAGGAATTCAATATTAGAAAAGTATAATATTAAAAAAAAAGTTTTAACAATTAAATATTTGAAAGTTAAACAATCTAAACACTTTTGAACAGATTGTATCCAGCAATTGTGGTTCAATTTAATTTGAATCACGATAAAAGATCAATTCATTAATCATTCTGTTAAATCACACGAACCTCGAATATTAGACTTTTTTGTACAGGTTTCTTGATTTCTAATTCTGTTAATTTCTTACCGGTTGCTGTGCTGAATTCTGTGGACTTTGAACCAACAATTGCTGTAGAGCCTGATTCTGTGCCAGCAGCTGCTGCTGTATTTGAATATTTTGCGCCATTGCGCTCTGCAGAAAGGCTCGCTGGAGATTCTGTTGATACGCCATTATGTCGCTGCTCTGACCGGGTGGTGAATTGGGATACTGCGGTAAGCTAAGTCCCTGCATGCTGTAGATCGGAATAGGCATAAAACTCGCGCCCATGTTCATGCTGTTATTCTGCGCGGACGAAACTTGCTGAGTAGGGCTGAACATGGGCATCATCATGGGCGGTGACATCATACTCTGCGCGATAGGGCTAAAGTTGAAGGCCGTGTTTTGATTAGGGATGTCCATATTGCCGCCTCCTTTGATTCTTTTTGACAATTCGCTCGCGGTGATGTTTGTTTCTTCGTTTCTTCCCATCATTCCTTCAATGAAGTCATCGACCGTGGCGTTTTCAGTAGATCGTTTATTGATTCTTTGTTGATTCTCAAGAACCGTTTGATCGTCAGATGGAGTAGTGTCGTATAAACCTTTTATCGAAGCAGCCAAACTGCGAGCATCCGATAATTCGTCGAGATTACCGTCCAATACAGGCATAAAAAGTTCGTCCAGGAACTGATCTACGTCGGAAGCTTGGCTGGGCACTCTCACCCGTCGCACGTGCGACGCTAAAGAAGGCGCCTCGCTAGTATCAGACATGGCAGACGATTTTACTCCGTATTCACTCTTCTCGATGTAAGCGCGACTAGATTGGCTTCCTGGCACTGCGCGTTTGCCTGAAAACGCGAGAGGAATAATCGATAGGCGGCCGATACGGAAAAATTGGGTTGCATAATTACCGACTTTCTCCGCGATAGAAATTCTCAAAGTAAAATACATCTTACGCAACAGCGAATTGAATAACAAGAGTAAAGGACAAAGTCGAGATTGTTGACATCGTGACGTAATGCGTATGAAGTTCACTAAGATCTTTGAAAATTCTTCGGAAAATGAATAAAAAGATAAGGTGATAAGAAGAATAATTTCTTCCCAATTATTTACCAGGATATTGCGACTTGATGAACCTGGTCTGCGACCTTATATAGCTCTTATCATCCTCCGATCTTCCAGTTTGACTAACGGACTGAATATCCGGGTATTCAAAATCAATCGTGAGATCCTCCTCTTCTATGTTAGGCTCCGTCGTTCTTGTGACCCTACTGTATTTCCTCTCTTGCGTGATCTCAGTACGCGTCATGTACTCAACGTTACTGACTGCCGGAGTCTCACCAATTCTTTCCAAACTGTGATACCGTTCATTCAACTTAGATGAAGAAAGCCCGAGATTGGCAAGTTTTACCGGTGAAGGCATGACTTCTGACTGAAGCAAGTTGTCCAAACTTCGACTACGCTGCTTTTCTTTCTCGAAATAGCGGTCGTTCAAGGCAGATTTCCTCGACAATCCCATTTCCGTCGTCTCCAAAATGACCTCGTGTGATTGCTTTCGCATCTGTATAATATATTATGTTTTCAGATACTCTTGTTAAACGCATGATTTATTAAATTATAAATAAAAGACTCAAAGAATGAGACAAAATAAATACAAAATCAAGACACATACTATAATATAAAATAAATGTTTTTCAAGACTTTCTTAAATTAGAAGTATTGTTATTTTTTAATATGACAATTTTTTCATTACTTTATATAATATTTTATTTATCAATCATTTATATGTATTTCACCACTAATTTTAAAATTTTATTTAACATTTTAAAATTTTACAAAAATCATAATTAATTAGCTGCTCTAATTTGATTTAACAATTTTCAGGAGCAAAAGAGTTTTCAATATAAACTAGATTCTTTACTTGCTTGTAAGAAATTACAATTAAACCAATACGTACGGGTTGTTTCGTAATGGGTGGCTGCGGCGGAGGAACTACCGGCCGCCTCGGTACCTGGATGTCCAGTTCGACAGGTTTATCAACTACTTTTGGCACTGATTTTCTTTCTAGAGGCTGGAAGGTTTTTAGAATAGGGATTTCCATTTCCTGTTCCAACTCCCGAATAACTTGAGCATGCTAAAAAGAAATTTTATAAATTTAAATACCAAAATTCAATAATTTAACAATTGTTTTAATATTAATATCGCTAATATAGAAAAATGAAAAAGCGAAAAATAATTGACTTGATTGTTGGATATATTGTTGAATATATGTTGGATATAAATTTAATAATAAACCTGTTAATTACTAAAATTTTATTTCTCACATTTGTTTTCTATACTTTATGCTTTTGCTATGTTGACAACAATGTTTCTGGATAAAGTTTTAAGTTTTCTCTATTATTTCTATTATATTAATTACATAGTTGAAATTTTCTTACCTCTCGCTTTTTTATAGGCGGCAGACTATTTTTGCGTTGTTCCAGGAACATATGTTTGGCGGCAGGGAAAGCTGGTGCCAATTCCATCTCCGAGATCAAATCTAATACATAATCGAAGCCATTGGTCTCCGTCACGATAGCATCCGGACCGTCTAGTTGATTCCAAAGTGTGATAGTCCAGCCGGCGTTCTCCACCCCATGGTTTCGAACCGCAAGATTGGCCAATTCTTCACACGTCGTCCAGGAATCTATTGCGCATGTGGTTGTTTCGCCTGTAAAGTGAAAAGTTATTGATGACAATAAAGTTTTCAGGGTGTTATATACATATACATATGTGTGTTATTTTTACGATTTTGAGGTAGTTTACCGTCGTAAAAGCCAACGTTGAGCGCCATATTTACGCGATTTCTATTGGCCCGCCACTCTAGAACGCATGGCGGATAATTTCTGGGTACCTGATGCACTGCTTGTTGATTATTACTCATCATACGATACACCGTTCTCTCGCCTTGTAACAGTTTGCGTTGGCAGTAAGCCTTATAGCCGTCGTAGGCGTGATCGGAGACATATCTAATTAAAGTACGTCAATTAGGGACTTTAACGATGTATTGCGCGTCTAATGTGAACTTACTTTAGAAGATACTTGAAGAGCGTGGCACTTGGCTGGAACGCGGACAAGCAATTGGACAGCAACAGCCATCCTCTTTCCTTGTTGGCGTCGTTCTCATTCTTCCAGGTTTGATTCGCTAACTGGCACAGTATTTCGTCCCTTAGTTTCTCATTCACAATTCCCTTGTTAACGATATAGTCGCCCAACGCTTGTTCGCGTTTGCCATTAAGATTACTCTCGTTCATAAAGCGCAATATCATCTTAAAGATCATCAAGGAATCAGTGTAATCCTGATCGCGAGCCTTCGCTAGGAATGGAGTCTTGATCGGCTCGCGTTTCATCCCAAAGATGTGACTCTTGAAATAAATGTTGGTGAACTTCGAGAACTGATACTGATCGATATCGGGCGGCAGATTGTAGGTATAGTTCATCGGGATGACTTGGCCAACAACCTTGAGAAGATTTCGCTCTGTGTGTGTGGGTTGCCAATCTGGAAAGTGGAAATTATGAAACAAATATTTTTAAAAAGGTAAGATTTGTGGAAGATATAAAATACGTGAAGGTTTGAATTTCACGACGTTGTTGTCATATTTATTCTAATAAAAACGTAACGTACCATCGAGTTTGCTGTAAATAAAGGCTAGTTCTGCGGGAATCTCCAAATGGTTTACACCAGCAACAGCTCGCGAGGTCCTCTCCTGCTCATCTCGCTGCTGCTTCGCCTTTGCCCGTTCCTTACTGGCCCTCTCGATTTCCGCTCTTTTCACCATTTCATCTTTTAACACCTTGAATCTCTCCCGTTCCTTTCTACCTCTATATAGCTTCTGCGCCATCATAACACCCTTTTTCATTGCGCGGAACTGCTTACGTTCACGGTAACCGCGATACACCGCCTGTATCAAAACTGTGCTTCGTGAAATGTTGAGGAATCTTCTGCGCGCCAAGAAGCCTCTTGTGTATCTGTAAGGGAAATTGTTATAGCAACATTCGGAAGAGATTCATACATTTATTGATATTAATTTCAATATGTAAAAGGTGCTGTAAAATAAATTGAGAGGAATAAATTTCTATGAGATATTTTAACGTCATAAAGTATTTCGTACATTAAACAAGTCAGAGAAACATAATTATAGTTTCTTCACAAATCAAAGGTTAGCAGTAAAAGTGTGTGTTAGAGTGGCAAGTGGAAGGTTAATTTTATAACAAAATATCGTGTCTTTTTATTAAAACCAATTTTTTAAATATATTCCAGTAGTGGACCATATTACTACCCCCTCCTTTTCGATTTATTATGCAATGCTGTTACATTTTTGTAAATTATATTTAATGTAATAAATATGTCATAATTTTTGAATCTAGAATTTATCGAAGAACATTTTGATAATTGTTAATTTTTCAATTAAAAATATAGATTATTAACAAAGTTATTAAATAAAGTGTAAATGGGGGTCATAATGTTATCTACTTTGTAATTATTAAATAATAATTAAAATTAAAATTTGCGTCGTTTTTGTATAATTTGATACCTCTGGACTGTGATGGCCGCTCTTTCCAGAATCAATGCTCTGTTATATTCCAAAGATCTCTCCAACGATTCGCGTAAGAACACTCGCGTGAGTCCGAGCTGATACTGCGACTGTGCTTCTTTCGGTGCTGCTTTGTCCAAAATTATTCTGCACAGTTCCTTGTTAGGCGCACTCCTGGGCAAATGGGTCGAGACGAGGTAGCGATACCGGTCCACAAAGTGTCCGAACAGAAGACGGACCGGGTAGCCGGTTTTTCTGATACGGATCGTCTCCAACATGCCCGTGTATCTTAATTGTTCAAGCACGCAAGGCATGTCAAACTTCATCGGTGCCTTCTCAGTATTCGGCTTGATGCAACGGACGAACCAAGGATTACATCTACACAGAAGAGAAAAAAACTTTAATTGTAACTATACAATTAAACAGGTAAGGACTATTGCAAAAATCCAACAGATCGATAAAAAGATCTATTAATATGTTTGATAGAACACATAAATTTTCAGAAATGTTATTAAAATTCTCTAAACTTGATTAAATTTATTAAAAAATTGCTTCCTACAATTTGCAGCGTCCATCAGTTTTTAAATTAAACAGAAAATTCAAATTGTGTTTTATCTTGTTTTGTAATGCTTACTGAGACATAGATTCCAAGAGTTGCTGGAGGCTGTCATGAAATCGGGCCGAAACAGTGGGAGTTCTCGGTTTCATAGTGACAAATCTGCCATTTGGTTTGTTCATAGTTTTATTAGCTTCATGAGTGGTTCTGACATGCTGGAACATCTTGCTAACCATCTGCAATCATCACAACTATCATGTATACTGTAAGATTCTTCCAGCTTAACAGCATGAACAAAATGGAAACTTACCGAAATCTTGCTGCTGATCAGTAACTCGACGACATCTGGTCTCAAGGTATCCCTATTTTTATCTAAGAAGCCCTCTACGTTGTACCAAACTTGTCCGGCATAGTGCCTGATCGCGAACTCGGCGGAGTTCATCCTAGGTCTGGAATACAGCTCACTCAACGCATGATTGTAATGGCATTTCTCCAAGAAGGAAAGATCCGTCGCTTTAGGAAAGTTGCTCTCGTCGTCCAGCAGGTGAAGAATCCCCACTGGCTTTTTCGCGATCAGATGGATAACCGGCAAGTTATCCTAAGACAAATAGACCGATAATAAAATTATTTCCGTGATCTACGCGTTTGTACTGACGTTCCACCAAACAATTGTATCAAATCAATCAATCTCACCGTGTAATTGATGGTAGTCCATTCGATCTTCTCCTTCGCGTACTCCTGTTGCTCGAGCTTGAATATGTGCTTGTTAAAGTAGAACTGAAGATTCTCGTTTGCGTAATTGATACATAACTGTTCAAAACTGTTCTCCGTGAAATTCTCAAAACCAAAGATGTCGAGGATCGAAATGGCAGCGGTCTGTTTCGTACCTTTGTAAACGATATGGTTGACTCGCGCGACTAGCCACGAAAAGAGCGAACTGTATAAAGCTTTTGCGAAAGCGTCCCTAGCATCGAGGGCTTGGTCGATATTCAAAGCTGTGAAAACTCTTTCGTTCCTTGCTTCCTGCAGCAATAAATGTACGGATTCACAGTTGGTTAATTGAATAATTTATGGTTGAAATAACAAGAATGCTCAAAATACCTATAAGAGATAATGTATAAAGAATGTAAACTTTCTTAAAAACGTTTTTATAATAACATTTCTTTGACGTGTATAGAATATTTAAGATAAGTCGCAAAGATGCCACTTTGATTGTAATTAATTATAGTTATTATAGTTGTTTTTCATTTCTTCATGAATCATTTCTTCATGAAATTAGTTAATCTAATTATAAATAAGTATGATAAACTGTTGGGAAGCAATAAAGAAGATTCAAGAGATTTCAGTATTAATAAGGATCAGCAGAAATTTATAAAATAAAGAATAAGTCGTGAAATATTGTTTATTCGATAATGTAATAACTAAGTTGTATGATTCAATTATTTTGAAAATAGATAACTGTTTCGAGCTGCATTTTATGTGACAGTATGATTAGTATAGATTATATTTATAAAATCATTATATGCATGCAAATTGCAATGACATCTTTTATCACTCAATCCCAGTTATATAAAATATGATTTTTTAACCTTGATATTTTTATTCAAATAATTTTGTATATTAAAATTTTGGATGATCGTCCTTTTTCTTTTCTTTTTATATAATTTTAAACATTTTAAATTTAATAAAATGTTGAAATCTGTAAAAGTATAAATATATAAAAAGTGCTTCCTGAATAATTCATTTAAGTTTTATCGCTTATTTTTCTCTTTGCTTAAACTAGACTGTCTATTGTAAATAAGCAAATTTCTATTATGTCATAATATTTAAATAGTAGTGGCATCTTATATTATACATACTAGAACATTACAGGCGCGCGCTGCGCGCGCGCTATTTGACTTTTCACTTTAAAAATAATAATAATTGCAATTTGATTTTCTCTATCTTTCGTTTACATTAATCTAACGTCTTCTGCAATTTTGAATAAAAAAATGTAAAGTTTAATTATACATACATACATACATACATACATACATACATACATACATACATACATACATACATACATACATACATACATACATACATACATACATACATACATACATACCTACCTACATACATACAGACCAACATACATACCTACTTGCAACTTACTGCTACCTAGCTACCTAGCTACCTAGCTACATATTTATCTAGTTACGCTCGCTCGTTTGCTCCCTCCCTCCCACCCTTTTTCACTCACTCACTCGCTCACTCCTCGCTTACTCCTCGCTCCCTCCTTGCTCACTCCTCGCTCACTCCTCGCTCCCTTCTCGCTCACTCCTCGCTCCCTCTTCGCTCCCTCCTGGCTCTCTCCTCGCTCCCTCCTTGCTCAATCTTCGCTCACTCCTCGCTCCCTCCTCGCTCACTCCTCGCTCACTCCTCGCTCACTCACTCGCTCACTCCTCGCTCCCTCCTCGCTCCCTCCTCGCTCACTCCTCGCTCACTCCTCGCTCACTCCTCGCTCACTCTTAGCTCACTCACTCGCTCCTTCTTCGCTCCCTCCTGGCTCCCTCCTCGCTCCCTCCTTGCTCACTCTTCGCTCACTCCTCGCTCCCTCCTCGCTCACTCCTCGCTCACTCCTCGCTCCCTCCTCGCTCCCTCCTCGCTCACTCCTTGTTCACTCCTCGCTCACTCCTCGCTCACTCCTCGCTCACTCCTCGCTCCCTCCTCGCTCCCTCCTCGCTCCCTCCTCGCTCACTCCTCGCTCACTCCTCGCTCACTCCTCGCTCACTCCTCGCTCACTTCTCGCTCCCTCCTCGCTCACTCCTTGTTCACTCCTCGCTCACTCCTCGCTCACTCCTCGCTCACTCCTCGCTCCCTCCTCGCTCACTCCTCGCTCACTCCTCGCTCACTCCTCGCTCACTCCTCGCTCCTTCTTCGCTCCCTCCTGGCTCCCTCCTCGCTCCCTCCTTGCTCACTCTTCGCTCACTCCTCGCTCCCTCCTCGCTCACTCCTTGTTCACTCCTCGCTCACTCCTCGTTCACTCCTCGCTCCCTCCTCGCTCACTCCTTGTTCACTCCTCGCTCACTCCTCGTTCACTCCTCGCTCACTCCTCGTTCACTCCTCGCTCACTCCTCGCTCACTCCTCGCTCCCTCCTCGCTCACTCTTTGCTCATTCACTCGCTTTCTCCTCGCTCCCTCCTCGCTCCCTCCTCGCTCACTTCTCGCTCCCTCCTCGCTCCCTCCTGGCTCCCTCCTCGCTCCCTCCTTGCTCACTCCTTGCTCACTCCTCGCTCCCTCTTTGCTCCCTCCTCGCTCACTTACTCGCTCACTCCTTGCTCCCTCCTCGCTCACTCCTCGTTTACTCCTCGCTCACTCCTCGCTCACTCCTCGCTCCCTCCTCGCTCACTCCTCGCTCACTCACTCGCTATCTCCTCGCTCCCTCCTCGCTCCCTCCTCGCTCACTCCTCGCTCACTCACTCGCTATCTCCTCGCTCCCTCCTCGCTTCCTTCTCGCTCACTCCTCGCTCCCTTCTCGCTCACTCCTCGCTTAATCACTCGCTCATTCCTCGCTCACTACTCGCTCACTCCTCACTCACTCGCTTACTCCTTGCTCACTCCTCCCTCACTCCTCGCTCACTCCTCGCTCCCTCCTCGCTCCCTCCTGGCTCCTTCCTCGCTCCCTCCTTGCTCACTCCTCGCTCACTCCTCGCTCCCTCCTCGCTTCCTCCTCGCTCACTCCTCGCTCACTCCTTGCTCACTCCTCGCTCAGTCACTCGCTCACTCCTCGCTCCCTCCTCGTTCCCTCCTCGCTCCCTCTTCGCTCACTCCTCGCTCACTCCTCGCTCCCTCCTCGCTCTCTCCTCGCTCCCTCCTGGCTCCCTCCTCGCTCCCTCCTTGCACACTCCTCGCTCCCTCCTCGCTCCCTCCTCGCTCCCTCCTCGCTCCCTCCTCGCTCACTTTTCGCTCACTCCTCGCTCCCTTCTCGCTTCGCGCGCGCTACTTAACTTTTTATTTTTTACTTTTTAAAAATAAATTACAACAATAAATGTATAGATAATATTTATACAAATTTAACAGCTGTCAAAATTGCAATGACAGCTACTCTTGCAACACGAAATATGCGCAGCGAGAGAACCAATCGGCATCGCGGAAAAGCGACAACAATAAACTTCGAGAAATGCGAGCAATCGACTTTACATGCTTTTTTTTAGATACGTTGAAGAAAATGTCAGTTTTGCAGAGTTTAATTAATTTTTCTCCTAAAAATCTGAAGTATCAATTTAAATTATTTTATTTGGATAAATACATAAAATTCACAGTAATATTACATAAATTGTTTCGCAGCTTAATTCCATGATATTCAAGAAAAGGGGTGGTTTTCTCCCAACTCATCTTACACCGATTGAATCGAAATGAGAGTAGTACCAAAGTGAAAACTTACCGTCGTTTTGGTGGTAAGAGCTCGGATGATGCCATCGGAATTCACTTGAAGAAGGTGCGCCGCCCAGCGTATTTCAGCGTCAGAACCGACTTCCACGCCTTCCTGGCCGTGCCTCATTTGCTTCCGGTGAAAGTATACGTTCCCCAGATGCAACACGCTGGCTAGGATCTTGAAGATAGTATCCTGCTCCTCGGACGAGAAGCCGAGAACCTGCATGGCCGACAAGAGCGCCTTAAAATCCTGCACGTCGCTCTTGCCATCGATCTCGCAGTTTCCACCCTGAAAACATTTTATTAACAATAATTGTGCGATACTATTCTCCTTTCTTTCTCTCTTTTCTCTAATTTAAAATGCGAGGATTTTGTCATACGCTAATGTACCTGGTTTAAATAAAAGTACTTGTCCGGTGTAAGCAGGCCGTATTTATCCCTGAGTTGCTGATCGAGTCCAGCTAGAAGTTCATAGAACACGTGGTAGTTCCTCTCCTCCGAGGCCTGAGTTACTATCCTACTCTTTTCTAGAAGATATTGCGTTATTCTACCGCCTATGATCGCGCCGCTGAGAAATAGAAAAATTGTTTGCGTGATGTGACACCAGCAGAACCAAAAAATTTTGTATTTCATTTATTTCATAAAATATATGTATCTTTTAATATTACTCACTCCCTGAAGTGAACCTCCAGGTATTTTCCGAAACGACTGCTGTTGTCGTTACGCGGCGTTTTGGCATTCCCAAAGCTCTCCAAAAGCGGCGTCGCCTCCAGGATTTGCTCGGTGACGAGATTGTTTGGCGCGCGATTGACGGCTGCGAGATATTGCATCACCAGCTTCGTAGACTCTGTCTTCCCCGAGCCAGACTCGCCGGAAATGACGACCACCTGATTGGCACTGGAGTTATTGGCTGCAGTCACCTGACTGTACGCGGAGGAGCCCACGGCGAATAAATGCCTGCGGAAAATAGTGAAGCAAAGTCATCTTCAGAAATAAGTTAATCGAGATACATGTCAAGCTTTACAACAATTATGTAAAATATTTATTACATAAAATAAGTTTAAATCGATGCCAAATTACTTGCTATCGACAAAAGTTTTCACTTATAGATGATGTTTTTTTTTAAACAGATAGTCCTTATTTAATTTAGTTTTATTAGCATATTATATAAAGTAGCTCAAAAAATAAAAGAAAAATTGTTTAAAAAAAGTATATTATTAACCATTTTTTACTTGACTTTCTACTCTCTAAATTTCATAGAGTGAAAGTACTGCCACTACAATTTTTGGAGTAATTTTCTACTCCAATAAGAATTAAAGTTTACTTTGTTCGAATAAATTCCTTGATATTCACTCACTAATAATGTAAACTCTTGAAATAGAAAATTACTCAAAAAACTGTAGTGATAGTATTTTCACTCTAAAAAAATTTAGTGAGTAGGAATAATATTTAATTCATGTCTTATTGAAAATTAATTAAGGTTGCTAATTATGAATCTGTAGTCAAAATTTTAAAATTCAAAATAACGGATACAATGTGACAAACCAAAACGTAAAATTTTCTCGGATTTGAATAAAATCCATATACCCGAAATTTTGAGGATTATTGAATGTTTCCACTAGTTGAATTATGCCATTAAAATAAAATTTATTTGATTGTTTCTTTAGTTCTACTACTTTCCTTGAAACATTTCGTTAAAAGGATACGACAGAAAGGTCTGGTTGCACCAAAGTTATTTGGCTTTAAACGAAACTTAAATATATCTCTGTCTTTATTTATTTAAAAAAAAAGATAAAGATAAGCGTATGTTTAAATCTTGCGTAAAATTAAAACAATGTTGGTGCAACCGGACCAACTAAATAGTGTCAATTATTCACAGATGTTAAAGGCCGAATTGAAACCAGCAATCGAGCAAATAAAACGACTTGTCAGGGAGTTATTTTGCTTCAAGATAATGTCAGGCTTCTCACTGTTCACACTACGGAAATACTGAAGGAACTCAAAATTGAAGCTTTGGAGTCTCCATCATATAGCCGCAATCTGTTACCACGTGACTATTACATTTTTAAATCGATAAAAGGACATTGAAGGGACAATGTTTTTTTTCTCATTTAATTAAAAAAATAAAAGATTAAAAAAATAAAAAGATTGATTGAAAGCACAATCAAATTAAAGAATTAATAAGACTATATTAAAGACTAATATTCTTTTTTTCTTATTTTAATATTACGTATTATACTTTTTTCTTCAAAAATTCCTTTTATTTCTTAAATTAAATTAGTAGAAAAAATAGGTAAAAAGGAATTAATACTGACGGTGGAAGTGTACCAAGGATTCGTCCCTCGTAAAGTTTCACTTGGTCCAGTCCGTAGATGTCGAACATTTTGTACGGATTCACCGCTACGAGGATACTTCCCGTGTACGTCTAAAAATTCATCATAAATGATTACTATTCAAGTCAGCTGCTAATTACTGGGAGATAAACGAGTTAACGTAAATGCGACGTACGTAAATTAGTTCCTTGTCGTAACGGATCTTCAAGTTCCATAATAACGACGCCTCGTTCAGATCCCTGCAATTTATTCAGCTTGTTTAACGCCGGCGTGTGACAATCACGCAAATAGACACGTGATAATTTCATGACTTACGTCAACTGAATCATATCCTCCACGCCATTTTGACCTAAGTCCTGCCTGGGCTTCACTCCGCTCAGGTTGGTGAGAGTAAAGATTTGCGGCTTAAACACATAATTGTATGCAATTATTCGTCGTTTTTCCGCACGAAGATCCAGAGTGGCCGCGGCGGTACAACAGCATGCATTTGTATAATTTTTATGACTGCTCGCGAGCCCGCAATCACCCGGCGACACTTTCTTTCCAATTTCTAACGGCGCTGGAGGGAAAATGCCTAAAGTCGCGACTTTCCAGCTGAAACGAATTTTGCGATCGTCCCCGCCTGCGTTTTCTCGACGCGGCTTCTAAGGAGAATGTCCGATAAAAAAGGAGGATTCATGCGAATTCACATAAGAAGCGAGAGAGCCACTCACGTGAGACTTAACCGGATACCAGCCCGTCTGCGTTTGCAGTTGCGTCTCCATTGGCGCCGCCGGTACTTATTTTCGACGGATCAACAAAATTTTATGAGATTAAAAAAAACCGAAAGGTTCTGTAAAATTTCTACTTAATTCTGGACGAAATTTTATTTGCGGAAAATAATCGCGATAAACTGGATAGTTTCTAAAAAAAAAAACTCTGAAATACTTTAAGACTGTAGTAATTGCAAACCGAAATAATAGAAAACAACGAAACATCTCTCAAAGTTTATAATTTTCACTAAACAAACCAGATTTTTCTGGTGTTACAAAATATCGAAGTTATTATCTCTACATTTTTTAATAAAAAAATGTTTGATATTTTTTACTATAATTGCATGAAAAAATAATTATGATTAGGAGCTCTATTTTTTTAATAATTATTACTGTTAATAACATTATGTTAATAGTGTTATCAATTATGAAAAAAATTTAATATAAATTATAATTTTAATTTTTAATAGATATAGTAATGTCAAGTTATGGAAAATTTAAATAAAATAAACATTTTCATGAAATTAGAATTATAGCGAGTATAACTATTCTTTTAATATTCGCTTACTATTTACATGGTAATAATTATAATTTGCACGGTTAAAACTATAAATATATAATTTGCACCAAAAATTTTTATAAATTAGTCAAGTTATAGTAATTATAATTACTTTTACCCTCAGCACATAAAAAAAATGTGGAACGTATTAAAAAAAATTGTTCAGGATACAGGACACGCTCGTTAATTTCAAAATTTATAATACAGATCAGTTTCTAACTGTTTTCAATCTACAAAGTCAAAGCAAGTACGAGATGTTGTATTATACGATCATTCCATTGACTGGAATTTTAAAACTATATGAGACTCCACCTAAGCCTTATATTTAAGATTTTTTTTAAGATTAAAGTCGCACGTACAAGATGTAGCACGATCATTCCATTGGATGAAATCACGAAACTATTTACGATCCCACTTGAGATTTACACTTAACATGTTTTTAAATATGAAATCGGATTGTGAATACCGTTAAGTTCGCGAGCCTACGCGCGTCAAGAGATATCCCAATACTTCTTTTTTCTTTCTAAACGATTGGCGTGCCTTACGCCAATGCATCGTCATCTATAATGGGACACCGGTGAAGTGCAGTGCCGCAACTAGTGCACGACAACGCGGAGAACACAAAGCTTCAGGAAAAATTGCTCGTTTTTAAACGTCCCGCGATGGGCGTCGGTGTTGCATAATGAAGTTGCCCCGTGTTAAATGGAAATAGCTACGAACAATCGCCCGCCAAGTTATTTTCACTTTGCCGCGTGTAGTTTCTCCTTTCAAAATTCTAGCGTCACCTACGACCGTGGAAGATCGATGACCGATAGTGCTGGTTCCAAGGCCCGGGAGCACGAACTTGAAAATCGCACGCGCGCGCGAAGGACGAAAAGATTGAATGAAAAAACGTGGAACCAGATTGACGCGGGCGCGAGCGCGCGACGTGAGAGTTGCCCCTCTCGTTCTCGTCTAATGAAACGAACTTAAACACGCGAGGGCCGCGCTAAAAAGTCAAGAACCGACCGTGCAGATCGCTCAGATATCATGCACATTTGCAGCTCTATTCCCGTTTGATCTGACAACGTTCTGATTGTCTTGAATCGTTTGTCAATCGAGTCAGCTTGAGGGGTAAGCTGTATTCAACTTTTTGCTCCGGCAACCAATTGAATCTTTAGGTTTTCAAAATGTTATTAAAAGAAAACTGTATAATTAATTTTAAATACACTTCTACAAAAAGAAGTTAGTATCAAATTAGTAATTATTTTCTCATATGTAAGGAGAAATGTAAAATCATTTTTAAAAGTTTGACAATCTTAAATTTTAATTTTATAAATATTACATTTTTTATTTCAATATTATAATAATCATCTAGAAAGAGAGCACAATATAATGATAATTGATGATAACATTATTGAAAATTCTCATTCTTGATTTGAAGATATTCTTATTTTCTGTCCGATATTTTTTCTCTCAACTTAAATAATTAATTTTCTATGATATCTTTTTCGAAAAATTAAATATATAAATAAATTTAAAATAAGTAACGTAATATTTCAATAAATACTTAAGTAAACATTTTGCCACAAATATATGAGTCAATGAGATTATTATATTTTCAAATCAGTAGTAATCAAACAATAAAAGTCTTTTAAATACATTTAAATATTTGTTTCAAAAAACGAAAAATACATATAAACTTACAACAAAAATTGTAACGTTTACATAAACATTTTGACCAAGATATGAGTCAGTTTAATTGACTTTCAAAATTAGTTATATTTCCAATATTTGTAATTAAACGGTAAAATCAACTTTAAATATGTTTAAATATCTTTTTGTGAAATTAAATATACATATATAGACAAATTTAAAGTAAAAAAGTTAGGTAAACGTTTTGGCAAAGATACGCAAATCGTACATGAATTAATGACTCGCTTGAATGACGTCGTTTATAGAAAATGCAAAGTGATCGGCTGCCAGGAGTTCAAGATAGCTGCGTATCGTCGATAGAAAGGCCTGTTTACTAACCGAAAGAGCACGTCTGTGCTATCTTTTCATAGCTATTGAATTCTTTCACATTCTATCATTCGTAATTATGCATGGTTAAATACAGGTTATACAGACGATTAGTAAGCGCTTTCTAGACGGCCTTATCTTACCTTGCCGGCGATCACCGCTTGGACCGAAAGTACATTGGCGGCTCTGTGATATTCCAGAACCTCGCCTGGCAGCACGTGGCCGACACCGGGGTCGAACCATACCAATTCACCCTGCAAATAACATTATTACTATTATACTTCAAATAAGCGATTTAATCACATAAACATTTCATATATCTTTGCTGTATATTTTAATATTTTAATAAACGAGAATTTATTATATTTTTCTTCTTTAAACACTGTGGCTTTTATTATCTATGACTAGTTAATTAAACTATTTCACATTTACAATAAAAAGATTTCTTGCTATCGAAATTTCAAAATAGAAGCTGGTTTCAAATTTTATGGTGCAATTTTACTTTATTAAAATTCACTTAAAGTAATAGACAATTTTTAGGGAAATACATTATTCCAACTTTTTTTGCCAATCAGTATGATCAATACAAAACTTGTGTTCACTGTGCATATATGCGTTTTAAATATTCGTGCATAGAGCAGATCCTTCGAAAATTTTATTAAGGCTTTGTTAGAATAATATTTCTTAATATTTCCTTCGAATCAAAACACCCATAAATAATCTCGAACCGTTTTCATGTTCCACGACGGGGATCTACGCGCCGTCGAGGACGCCGGCATCCGCCTCTTTCCGGTGCAGAAACCAAATATCGACGATGACATGTCCGGGGAGTTGGAACGGACACTGTTCGCGTCGCTGAGCGCTCTGACGTGCGTCGTCGGGCCGTACGTCGCCGTCTTTCTCACATAATTCGATCTCTCTTTACTCTGCTTCGTCAACACTCCGCTAGCCGAGACTCTTGTCTGCTCGTCCGCATTTCGCGCCGGTGGATTCCCCGTCGACGTCTTCCGTGCGATCTTCATGTAGCTCGGCAACGTCGTCGATCTTATTCCCGTCCTCGAGTCCCCCGTTTGCGTCTTCAGCAATTCGACCTGCGATTTCCGTCGGTAGCTCGCTTGCCTTTCGCTGCTCCACGTGGAATCTCTATGAGGACACTTACCGCGGGAGGACCACGAGTCCGCTTTTGAATCTTTACGCGCGGAACAGGCGGTGTCCTGCACCTGACGAGACGTCTTCGTGTTTTCGAGATCGTTTCTCCCCGTTTTAAAATTACGCAACCGATCGATATCCGCTTTGGAGACCAGTATGGCGTCATGCTTAATCTTGACCACGTCCTGATCTCGATCTTGGTGCATCCTTCGCCCCAAGGAACCCTTTTGGATTTCCACGTTGGTGATTATCCTGCGCCTGGACATCGCTCGGTCGACCGGCTCTGATCTCTCCTCATGAGGAGTCTGCCTGGAGCCTTTGCACGCGACCTTGACATAAATATCGTCACGAGTGACGTCATCCGTGCATCTGGACCGATCGGGTAGGTCGGGAACGGGATCTCGCAGATGCCTTACGGTCTTCGTCGACGCTTCGGCGCGCTCTCCGCTCGCCCTTGTCCTGGAGAACCTCGTCAGGGTGCTCGAGGGAGTCGCGGAGTCGCGCAAAGTCGCGGCACCGGTCGGCAGCGACATTTTCCGTCGCCGAATCCTTCCGTAGATGGGAGCCTCCCTGCCACCGGCGGTTTCCCTCGTCCTCGAGGAGGAGTACTCTTCCAAACGGGATGTCCTCGAGGTGTGCACGACCTTCGGCAAAGTTGACGGCCGCGAGATATCGCGATCTTCCTTAGTGATCCTCGAGCGACCGGAACTCGGGTAACCCGAAGACGTTCTCGCGACATCTTTCAGCTGCGAGTTCGCTTCGATGCTCTCGCGACGCCGCAAAATGTCCTGTCTGGAGACCCTCCTCACGAGCGAGGAAGTAGCGCGCTCGGAAGTGTCCTGATGAGCTCTCCTACCGATCGACGGCAACGTTCTTGGTCTTCTGTCGACCTGTTCCCTCTCCGGCTGGAACGTCTCGACATCGTCATCCTTGACGCACC
This sequence comes from Monomorium pharaonis, assembly GCF_013373865.1. Classification (NCBI taxonomy): domain Eukaryota; kingdom Metazoa; phylum Arthropoda; class Insecta; order Hymenoptera; family Formicidae; genus Monomorium; species Monomorium pharaonis. The sequence goes on along the minus strand of NC_050471.1, from coordinate 24,290,199 downwards.
TCCGTCGCAGGATCTCCTTCCGGGAGATCGTCAGGCTGCGCGGCACCGTGTAATAGGTGTTCTCGCGGTTGTTCCTCGCGACGCTCGCACGTCGATCCGTACCCGCGTCCTGGGACGGCCGGCACTGCTGCCGGCCATCCGTTTCCGGCGCGCAGGAATCCAGGACGGAATTCGAATCTGGGTCTGGGCCGCCGCCACTCGCATTATGCAATGCGCGTCCGCCGCGGCCGCCGGATAACGGTTCCGCGCTCGAAGAAGCGTAGAAAGCACCTTCCGAGGAGTGCAGCGAAAAGTGATTTCGCGGGGTCGACGATCGACCCACGGACCAGCGTCGCCGTCTATGCTGCTGCTGCTTCGCAGTGCTTGAGCCCGGCTCCACGTTGGCCATCGCTGCCGGGAATATTGGCGATCGACCGGGCACCTCATGTGCGGACTGATCGCGCAACCACCCTTCTCCTCGTGTAATCGCGGAAGTCCTTATATCACTTATATCGGCTCCTCCACTAGATTTCATTAACTTTCGAACGTTTATTCATAGTTGCCTCGAGCGCGTGCAGCGTAGCAAAAGTCAAACACAACCCGTGCGTTCCTTTCGCAAACTTTTCCAAGAAAATAATGCACACATATCTTCATCTGTTCATCTTTCTCTTTCTGTCGCGTGATTACAGATCAGCGTCATCTGGATTTCTAACAAGGATGCAATCTTCGAAGACGGTTGCGTACGAGAGTCTTTAGAGAATGATGCGTTTTGTTTTCGACGTGTGTTCCGGCTATTTCCATAGTTCACGATATTAGGCACACAAACGTACTTACTCTTTCTTACTTACTTACGTCTTACTCTTTCCTCTTTCCTCGTTTTTCTTAAAAACATCGCGTGCGCTATGATTGCGTTTTTCTTCGGTTATAGCGACGTCGAGTTTCTCGATCGCATCTCTCCCTCTTTCCTTCGAGTTCGCTCAATTTAAATAACAACCTCGTCGTAGACGCGTATAGCGTTTCGAGTCAATGTCCGCTGCGCAACTCTCACGGATGTGACCGAGGTATCGAACACACGCGACACGCGCGTCTTTCACCCGCAAGATCGTCGGGAGATCCGATGCCTCGTTTGAGATTGACGTGACGTGACGGTCAATAGTTCAAGAAATGTGTTCAAAACTTCACGCGAGTCACTCTGTCGAGTCAAATATCAACTGGGTTTACACATTCACGCACATTTATGTTAGTATTATTTGTTATCTACTGGCTTATTTATTTAAATACACGGATTTATTAATTGAAGTGAACAGCGTGTCTACACATTTATATTATTTATCATGATCTTCGTTTAAAATATATATAAATTTATGTTATATTTTTCTATTCTCTTATTTGTGAAATTTAATCACCCGTGCGTAACACGCGCGATTTTAACACTGATTACGCGAAAGAAGGAAAAAAAAAGAGACAAATCAAAAAACGGGTCAAGCACGTCGCGATTGCGCCCGAACGAGTTTTCAGTTAGATACTAGTCGCCCGGTTGCGTCAAGAAAACCGCTTCGTCCGCGGAGAGTATTTACGACCGATGGAACATGTCGCATAAACATGTTTTTCTTATTTCCGATTGAAACCCGTATGCAACGTCTCAGGCTGAGCTGCCGCCGATTCGGGTCAAGATTTCACATTCTTCCGTGCGACGTGCATTTCCGCATCCGACTGTTTTCCGCCTTCCTTGCCTTTTTCCCATTTTCGCATTTCGGGAGCTCATTCACAGGGTGTCTCATCGCGGACTCCCGTCACGTTCGACGAGCGCGACCCAAGCCGTTCGACGAGGTCCGCGTTGTCGCGCGCATGTTAAATTCGAATTTTAAAGAAGTCAGGAGGCCACGCCGTCTCTTCTATCGGGCGCATTGGGTCAGTCGGCAAAAGTCCACGGCCTCACACGCGCGGGGGGGAAGGGGGGAAGAATTCGTTAACGGTGCCGTTTCGACGCGCGCGGTGTCATCCCATATTCGGTCCCACCGTTCGTCAACCCTTTCGCGAGAAGGGCAAGGGGGCCCCCTTTCCCTCGCCGCCGAGGCCGATGACGATGATGATCGCCGCGACGCGGACACTAGGATGTTCGACGCAGCACTGGAAGTTGCGGGGGCCTTCGTTCCCTCTCTGCAACAATTGCCTCCGCGCACTGCACGCAGTGGCGTATATGTGCAATTTTAATTGAGACGCTGGCTAATTAGGCCGTGCCCGAAAGCGGCCTCATATTCCTCGATCGGACGCGTCCGTCTCTAATCACGACGCCGCGATCGCACTTTCCCCGTTTCCCGCGAAGTCCCCCTCTGTCTCACCAGTCGGGTGGCCGCCGCCTCTTCCTAATCACGACGGAAATTCTCCTTTTTTTTTTTTAGCCGCGATGAAATCATAAGCTGCCGGCGCCAGTGGATCGAAGCGCTTTGGGGTGGAACCAAGCGTGCCTCTCTTCTTATATAAATTACGCGCTAAATACGCGCGCGCGCGCAGCCGCATACATGCACGTGTGCGGATATTACGCTGCTACACACAGGTGGCTACGCGGAGGAGAGGCCGCGAGGAACGTACGCGCGCGCGCGCGCGCGAAGGGAAGGAGCTATTCTGCCTAGCGGCCGTGGCGAGTTGCAGAAGAGGCGATAGAAATTGTCGATTGCCGAGCGCGGCGCACTACAACCGCAAGAGATAAGACACGATTTCTTCTTCTTCTTCTTTTTCTTCTTACAGTGGACTGTCTTATACACACGCCGAGTTGATTTATCGACGCTAAACAGATTTGCATAACTCTTCTGAATTACTCCGTTCTTTTAAATTGAAGGGGGGGGGAAGAGAGAAAATAGACTTGCAACACCGTTTCGTTTGAAAATTGTCTTTACTGGTCTTTACGGACAGAAGATAAAGTATCCGAGCTGTTGGAAAGAAGTATGGCACAGCTCATTAAGTTCTTCCCCCGGCGGCTTCGCGTCTTCATTTTCGATAGTGCCGGTTATTTAATATCCATTTCAATTTCGTTAATGCCCTTCTGCACTTCGACGCGCAAGGAATGCTTCCTTAATTATTCCGCCGCTCATTATTCGCGATTGGATGCGCGGGGAGCGAAGTAAAAGTGAGAAGCCGCCATTGCGCCAGCAATCGCGCTCGCGATGCATTCCGAACGCATTCGCGTGGCAAGACTCCTTTTGAATTTGCTTCGGCATTTGCCGCCCCTGTCGTTCGCGTACGGTTACAACTAAATTCGAAGGTACAGCCGAGCGGGATGCAAATCGGACTTTGAACACAGTCAAATTGAATTCACTAGTGAAAGTGCATTTCAGTCGCTTATAATTTCAGAATCCTTGCCAATATCTCGTGGTGCTCGTATTACGTTAAAAAAGTCGGTTTCTCCAATTTTGCAAGGCTTGCCATCCAATCTCTTTTACTTAAAAAAGTTTTACGAAATTGCACACACTTAAACCGCCGCGATAGACGTGTATATATTTTCAAATGCGTCACTCATGATCTTTCGAGCGCAACCTTGAAAACTCATTTCTTAAGCCAAAGTGCGTTTTTTTTTCTTCTAATCCTGCAAAGTCGAAGACGATCGGCGCGCGGATCGATCGTTAACTAAGCGTCGAAAGGCCGCGTCGGACGAGGCGTTGGAAAGTGGCTGCTGCGAACGAGCGGCGATGCAATTGCGTGTGCGCAGATCATTGACTCCGACCACGCAACGAGATCCCACTGCGGTCGTGACCACGTAAACATTGTGCAACGGTCGTGACAATCCAAAAATGACTGTCTTACGAGTCTACTGGTCTAGTAAGTCCACGAGTGGGAATCGTAACGCCCTATCGAATGATTAACAAGCTTTAGGAGCGATCGTTTTTCTATCATGACGTCAATTCCTTCGCCCCGTCGGTTCCTTCGATTATAAACTTTCTCGGTAAAATTGTTTTACTTTTATATAAAAAAAAGTTTTAAAAACAATACTTAAGAATGTATGTAACGCAAAGTGTTACGAAAAGCTTATAAATTTTATGGATTGTCCCATGTTTATATATCTGTTAAGTAAAATTGAAACATAATTTTCTCTCATTAATTTAAAAGTTATTTAATTTTCTTTACTTCTGATTCTGATGCAAAATTATATTTTGTAGTGTTTATTTGCAAATTTGATGAAGAAACATTATAAATTAAATTACGAAGTAAAATTTTGTTACATATACTAATGAAACTTTAATAAATATGTAAAGATGTAAAAGTTTATTTAGATCTACTTATTCTTTTAAAAATTATTTAAACTGCAATAAAGTAAGACCATTTTCACTTTTTTACATAAAAAAAGAAACGCAAAAAAGAAAATTGGGACATTCACGATCAAAACCTTTTGTCGTTTTCGAAAAAAGAGAATAAATTTAAAAAGCCTGTATTTTTTAAATTTCTAAGAGCTAAATTAAAAGTTATTAACTTCTTAATTCTATTATTTAACTTTCAACTAATTTTAACTAATTACTCTGTTATCCGACCCTGTTATCAATCTTATAAAAAAAATATTTTTAAATAACAAATTATCATATTTATTGCTAAAAATTTGTTCATTATATTTGAAATTCGTTATGCTAAAGCTCCTGTGTTAAAAGATATACATAAACGATAAGTCCCCTAACTTTCGTTCACTGTATTAAGCCGAAAAATACATTTATAATTTACGCAATACTCGCAAACGTGTTTAATATTATTATAACTACGTAAAAACAACTTACAACGAGCCTTTCAAGATACATAGCACGAAAATATCAACTCACCTTTTGCCACTCGGCGTACATCTTGGAACGGCGTTAAGTCGACCTCTGTGTGAAAGTATCCGTCATTTTGCGTCAATTGACCAGTGCTGAAACAAAACAAATAAACAAATTATTTGAAGAAAAGATTGCAAGAATTAATATTGATCTCGTTCTTATAGCTGACTGTAAGATGCGATACCGTTCATCTATCAATTTTCAATGTCAGATCTTACGCACGTGCCAAGAAATATTACGCCAATCACGGTTGTAACGGAAGCATTGCTCCGTCTTGCCATTCAATTATCCCTTCCAATCATCACCGTAACTTCCGGCACAGATCGAAGAATATTAATGTTCTTTATTTATAACACACACACACACACACACACACACACACACACACACACACACACACACACACTTACGCGCGCGCACATACACATGTGTATATTTATAAAAAGTTCTAAAGTTAAAATTATATCATTTTAAAGAATAAAGATTTTATTTATCGACTATATATATATATATATATATTGAAATAATTTTTCAATATTAATGATACATTGTAGTAAATGCATGTTAACATATTGATTATCAATGTAATATTACGATATTACTTCACTGGTTCCATTTAAAAATTACGTTCAAGTTCGAAAGTAGCATTATATAAAAAATTAGAAGAATATGTATAAAATCACATAAGAAATATTAATAAACATTTAATATTAAATACTAAAATCTTATTGTGACTGTTCGTTAGCGTTTTTTTTATTTTAATTGTGTTATACATGGAAAAAACGGTTTTATTGGAATATCTAAAAATTTATATATTATATACTTCAGCTAAAATTTTAGCTACATATAAGTCTAAAAATAATTTGTTGGATCCTCAAGCTGAAGGTCTAAAATTTGTGTAGCATTTATCATGCTTAAGCATTTCCGTATAATTATTCTGCTAATGTAACAAATTTTTTTTTCAGATCTATCTTTACCTAAATTTTAGATACTTTAACAAAATTGTTCTTTCTACGTACATATCATGGTCCTTTTTATCTTAATTATTGAAATAATTTTCTTTAAAATTAAAATAATCCTCGCAACGTTGCAGCTGCGGACTATGTCCGAAGGAAACATTAGACCGAAGCGTGAGCACGCTTGATATCGATCATAATTACACGTTCAGAAATATGGGAAGTGTCGCAATGAACTCTGTAAGATTGAGATACACACGACCACGCACGTATCTACATGCGACGCGTATAAGATGTATAAATATCGTTTATGTCTTCCATTGCATATGATATCATATGCTGCTGTAAATTGCACAAAAATGAGCCTGTTTTCTTTTTGACACACATTAAAGTGGTTGTAGAGCGGAAAGATACAAAGAGATTATGAAACCAAGTCGTATCACTTTCTCTCTCAGTTCCGTCAATTATATTGTCTCATAGAAATTGACGTGGTACATCCTGCATACCTTTACTTCGTCAGCTATTTTCACAACTCTTCTTAACAATAATTTTCATTTTTTATCTTCTTAATTGTTACTTCCATATTTTTCAGATACTTATTTTGAAATGAAATTTCCAGGCAGCGAAATCATTATTTTCAGCGGAGGTAGCCTTGTGAACCAACGCGTTCAAGTCACCTTGTTCAATCCTTTACATTATTTTTTATTAATTGGATGTAAAACATTCTATGTATCTTCATTTTAAAGTTAACAATTGTACTTTTACAATATATTATAGATTGTTTTAACAATTGTCATAACTGTTAATTCTTAATTGTCTATTTTGTAAACAGTTATGTTTAAAATTGAATTATCAGACTGTGAAATTATTATTTTCAGAATAGTCTCGTAAACCAACAGTTCAAATCATTTTCATTTCTATCATTTACAATATTTTCTTATAATGTATTAATGTGGCACATCCTCCATACTTTTATTTTACCAGCCATTGTATCTTTTAACGATTGTCACAATTCTTCTCGTTACATCAAAAGTGTACAAAGATTCTTCTGAGAATCCTAAATTCTCGTCAATTTATTCCTCTCAACTCGCAATTTTTCAAACATTTATATTCGAAGTTAAATATTCAAGCTGCAAAATTGTTATTCTCAAGGCTACTCTCGAGGCAGTAACCTCGTAAAACCTACCGTGCCTGCGCCACTCGACCCTGCTTGCGCTTCATACCCGCGACTTGTGTGCGCGAGCGCACGCTCGAGCGCGGAGCTAAAGCTTCCAGTAAAAGTAGCGAACGGCCGGCGTCCTTCTCCCGCGTGCTCACCGCGGAATACATTTCGCAATTTTATGCTAATTTGGTTAGTCACCCTCGATCAACGGCGGCGAGCCCGCGAGAAGACGCGTGGGTTACATTCACGATGGAACGTGATACGCGCCGAAGACAATGGCGACGACGCTCGGCGATTTGCCCTTTCGACACCGTTGCTCATTGTCCGCTGCGCCGCGACTTCTTCCATCTATCATCGGCTCTTTCGGCGACCGACCCTGGCGGCTTCACCGGAAAATGGCTAAACGGCTGACCGGTTTCGCAAAGCATACATATTCGTGTCTCGCGTCAGTCTCTTCTTCGGTCAACACAAGTGTATTTGGCGCCGAGATCAAGTGAGTACAGGAATCTCTAAACGTTCGTAACGGGAATCGGAGAGAAATCGGAATTTAGAAAATTAAAATTAAATATATATATATATATACATATAGACTTTACACACTTTTCTTAAAGTTAAGAAAAAATGAAGATCTATGGACGAGTAAAAACTGTTACTTCCGGCTGTAGTACGAAAGTTGAAATATAATATAATAAAGTGTAAACAATTTAGTTGCCAGCTGTATCAAAAATCATCAATTTCAACGTGACAAATTTGGACAAATACCTACTTATTTTTATTTCAATACTTACAAAAAATTGTGATTATAACATGAAATGCATACATATCTATAAACGTATCTTTGATAACATAAAGATTATTTTAAATTTAATTTTATTTAGATAAAATATATAATTATCTATTGTGTTATGTAGATAATTTCAATATTTTTGAACAAAATAAAATAATTTAGGATATAAAAAACAATATTTTCATATTGTTTTTTGTAAACCCTTGTTTCTTTGAAGCAAATGTTCTTTAACAATTTAATTTGACAAAATATTTTTCTCTTTTGATTTGGATCAATATGCAAATAAAAATCAAAGTTGAGAAATATAAAGGAAATATATAACTCACATTATAAAAATTAACAAAGTTTTTTTTGTGCTCACTACATTACTATTTTCTATCCAGTGCTATCTGTTATCACATCAAAAAATTCTTGCATTAAAAAAAATAACTTGAAGGTTGAAATTAAGAACAATACTTCACATTTATTAAAAAAAAAAAACAATTCTTTTATCCAAGAAAAACCTAATATATATTCTAATATTTAAAATATTAGAAAATAAATATAAAATAGAGTCGTTTCTTTATCGAGAGAATTGTCTGGATAATTTTATACAGATAATGACAAACACGCTGTGTACAACATTAATTAAAAGATACATTTAATTAGAGTTCTGAAATTCATACATGAAATTCATACGTAATCATACATGACTCTCCTCGGTCAATTTCAAGCTTTACTTAAATTCTCTCACAAAGTTCTCTTAAGGTTAACGTATGCACACATATTGCTTCACTGCGTTCGAGTTAAAGAGTTAAAATCTCGAGGGATAATAAATCTTTCTCTCTCTCTCTCTCTCTCTCTCTCTCTCTCTCTCTCTCTCTCTCTCTCTCTCTCGCTCTCTCCGGTGACAATTTTACAACGAGCGCTAATGGCGGCGAGAGAATAGGAACTTTGCGTTGCAAGTTATTCAGGTCAGACAGAGAAAGCAGCAGCCTGGCTGCGCGGTGATACAAGGATCTTACGTAATTCATAATCGCGCGCCTCTTTCGCGGTTCTATCGAGGCACGAGTCAGAACCGGGGAGATCAATCGTGCGTGATCTGGTTGTTCGCATGCTTATACAGCCGGCTCGTTTCAAAGTCACAGAGTTGCGTCCAAGCCGAAGTTATTCGACCGAAACCGCGCGCCGCCGTCGCTGCTGTGTCTCAAATGGGGGGGCATGTCTCTCTTGAACGGAATTCAACCCGTGAGCGACCTGACCGATAAGAAAGCTTTTAGGAAGCACTTTCTCTCTCTCTCTCTCTCTCTCTCTCTCTCTCTCTCTCTCTCTCTCTCTATTTGCGGTTTTTTATTATTCGCTTCGTATCATTCACAATCGGACTTTCGTGCTACGCCATGGCGAACCGTTCGCGTGCAATCGCGCCGCGTATCCTCGACGTCAATCATTTCCGCCTATCCATAAAGAGAGCACTTTACGAGTCTTTTAGAATTAAGTGAAATTTATAGCATAATTTCTAACAATTGATCGTGCAGACTTTTCTAGTATCATTTCAATGTTATGATTATATCCGATGAGAGATAAAGCTTAGGAAAGTTGTTGCCATGAAAATATCAAGATATTAAAAAACAGATATAAAAAAATAATAGAAAATATTCGAGTATATAAAGAATATAATGTTTTAAAAAAAAGTATGCATTTATGTGATAAATAGCATAGAATTCTCTAGCATAGAATTTTAATTATTTTTTATTTATTTATTTACATTATTCATTATTCACGTTATTTATTTGCATTATTCTATATTCTTTATTTCTATTATCCATTGCTGTATCTGCATTATTTTTTTTGCACCATTATAATTATTTACAAGAATCTTGAAAATATAAAAATTACACCCTTTCGCAATGCATAAACAACATATGTATAACAATAAAAAATGTTTTTGCTGTCCAAATTCACTCTGAAAAGGTCAGAGTTGAACAATTTTTCAATAAGGAATAACAAATAAAAAATAAAGTTTTATGCATAATAATAAATAATTTACGTATACATTTATCTTGAGTAATATTTTATTTAAACAGAAATTCAATTTAAATAAAATGTTATTCGTCAAATATGGGAACCTGAATTTTATTTGAATAAAATTATATTTGAAATAGACCAACAAATTTTTATTCAAATAAAAAATTATTTTTATTTATAAAACTTTTTTCTTAATTCAATTAAGTAGATTTATTTATATGTCATAGATAGTACTGACAAGAAAAAAGCTCCTAATAAACAATGGGCTTAAAATTCATTTTTTTTAAGTTTGAAAAAAATACAGATTTTGCAAGTGCTATAAATTTTGTCTACAAAACTGCCAGTTGAAATATATATAACAGAATCTGTAAATAAAACATGCTAAAAGCATGATTGCAAACACGTGAAATTTTGCAAAAGTAATTTCACTTAAATGTTTACGAAATGACAGATTTCATTCGGCTTCTGCTGACAATTTGCCGTCAGAGTACGTCAGACATTTACTAGTAGAACACGAGTTTAATGCAGACGCAGTTGACGTCAGTCTGCCACGATATTCCGCTCGAATCTGCTGGCACGCCGCCAGCCTTTTGCTTACTGCGATTATATAGCACTTAATTAATCTATTAAAATTCCAATTTGGTATGTGCCTTCATTTAATGCTGTATATCTGATTCACACACACACACATACACATCGCACGTTATGTCATATCTTCAGATTAAGAACTTCCTTTCACTCCCCTGCCTATCAGAAGATATATTTTAAGAAATATAAGTTGTTTAAATCAACGCAAATACGGTACGAAATTTCTCAAATCTTCAGCGAGCGTTATTAATATTATTTACCTAAGAATTACTATATTTAAACCAAAAAACATATTATAAAATCCACGCGTGGATTTTATAATATGTGCACAACAAAAATCTTTCTTAACAACGTCTTAAGGCCGGTATTTCGGATCTTATATTTAAGATCATCTTAAGTATTGTCTTAAGATGCCATCAACCAATCACAGAGCCGTATTAGCATCTTAAGACATTGCTTGAGACGATCTTGAAATAAGATTTGACTATGAATACCGGCCCATGTAACTGCATTAATTTAGTGGTCGGGGCGCATTGTCCTTGAATACTTTCGCCTAATCGTGCGTTGGCCAGAATGTCGCGCGCCACGGCACGCCATTTTACAAGCCAACCGCATGAACTTTGTTCCGACATTCCGCGAGGTAGACGGGGAATACCGTCGCGGTATTCTGAGTACCCTCAATTAAACCCGAGTCATTTCTCCGCGCAGAAGATCTACGAGATCGATTTATATTTGTTTTCTGGTATTAACCTAACTGTTTCTCGTTTATTCTATTTATTCTCATTACCCTGCTCACATGATTACACGGTCAACAACAAACACGAGAAACAAAACTGCACACGTATACAAGCATGCATGCATACATACATGCACGTGCCAAGGCTAGGCCAGGACTCGGGCTAAATTTCTCGATTTTCGACTGGCCTGGGTGAGCTCCCGATGCATAAGAACTGCCTGTTAATTTAACCTTCGCTCGTTCCTCAGAACAGGTAGACAGATCAGGAATTGAAGTTTTTCAAACACACACACACACACACATACACAACACATTGCACATATATTTACTTAGGATCACATGCACCTGAAGTTTAACAAGACACGTCTGGTAACAGATATTTAAAAACTTGTATCATTGATGATTTTAGCAGGTAGTTTAAGGAAACCTTTTGCTTTCTTTAGAACTGACAAATGGAGATTGAAAATGTATCTAGAAGTTTTGTTTGTGAAGGTTAGAATTAAAAAGTACAAGATTTTTACAGAAGTACGATTATATTATACTTACAAAAAATATGTGATTTATTTTTCCTGTTTCCTTTTTTAAATATTTAAAAAATGTTTCAAATGATATTTATAGATCTAAAGCACTGAAGCATTTAAAGATATTTCATCAGCTATAAACATTATTAATATTTAAAAGATGAAAACAAAGAGATAAACGTTTTAATACTAAAATTAAATATTTCTTCTATAAGTATGTATTTATGTCAATTTTTATTAACGTATTGCCATTTCAAGTAAAGTTGAAATAAAATTATGTAGAAAAAAACGTTGGCAAATAATTTACTTCTTAATTTTCTCTGCATATAATTTACAATTAACTGCAGTTTTTTTATTTTTAAATGTTTGTAATTTTACTTTTTACTTGTAACACAAACAAATAATCTGCTACATACAATTTCTCTTTTAAAAAATGTACAAACAAAAAATTAAAAGAAATAAAAAGAAAACTCCATCAATAATTAAATATATCTGATCATTGATACAGAATTCTTTATAATTTTTAATTTTTAATTTTACTTTTTTAATTATCTACAATTTTTACATCTGATAATACAAATTTTTTAAAAATATGACAAAACATATAATAATAAATATGTATTACTGTATTGTATTAAGTGCAGTTTTTACAATAATAATAACTTCAATCTGCAAATTGTACTGAAGTATTGTTGCATCGATGCTGATTCCAATGAGATGAGTTAATAATCTCGTGTCACCACCCGCGATATATCGATTACGAACGCGATGATGTGAGACACACTGCGTGTGCGGAACACTCGTCGGACTCCGCGAGCCGATATCGCCGCGACGGGCATCGATGTCTCCGGCGAGCGGCGCGCGGAGATTCTCCGATACTCGCTCGCGCGAAGAGAGATCGATCGCGACGACGCCGCCGCCGCCGATCGCGAAACTACTCTTTCTCTCGTGCTCGCGATCGAGAACTCACCTCTGGATGTCGCTGTGCTATCCCTTTGATAGAAGCAGGGTCGGGCCAGTTGTGTTACGGGCAACCGGAAGGAGGAGCGCGACGAATTTCCAGTGACGTGACTGTAATTCCGCGCGGAGGATTCACGCGGTTCCGGGAGGAATCCAAGGAGCGCGGAATGAAGGCGGCGAGATCGATCGCGCGCGTTATTTCGCGGGGCGTATGGCTTCGAAACTGCGCGCGAACTCACGGGCCCGCCCCGTTGTCGCAATTTCCTTTGAGATTCTTTTTTCCCCCCTATCTGAGCGTCGCGGACGATCGAGCAACGACTGGCTTCCACGACGCGATTCCGGATCGTGGTATGCGGCCGCTCGACCTCGCCTAAGAGGAAAGTAGCTCGCACCACCGCCACGAGGAGCCACCGTACGCCGTGTTTGTACCGTTACGCACGCGGTCCCAAGATACAGGTAGATCCAGGGATCCAGGGAGAGTAGAACCTGAAGAGCGGACCGGTTTACCTGTGACGATCGGCCGCGGGTTCCGAACGTTTGTGAAACGTTCTGTAAATCGCCGACGGGACAGCGGCGTACATACCGGTCTCGGAATCCCTGCGCTTCGCGCTTTCACCTGATTATGACTGAAAATTATAAGTACTATAGTAGCACAATACATTGGCAATACATTGGCTAGTATTGGCTAAACATTGGTTATACTGGGAGTGCATTGGCCAATGTTTCCCCAATGTAACGCCAATATTGGTCATAAAATATTGGTTCCAAATTAGAATGCAATTAGTATCTAATATAAAAAATTGATTGGTTCAACATTGGTCCAATGTTGAACCAATATTGCTACTTAGACACATTGGCTAAATAAGTGAAGCGTTTATTTTACAATATTGTACCAATATTAAGAATATTGCTTTTACGTTTTGCGCTAATGTTTTGTGCTACTAGGATAAATAAACAGTCAAAAAAGAGAGAAGGAAGAGAGAGAGAGAGAGAGAGAGAGAGAGAGAGAGAGAGAGAGAGAGAGAGAGAGAGTTCTAGAAAGAGCGCGTATGTAACTTTATACTTTTGATTTTCTTCGTTATACTATTAAATATCAAGGCTTGCGTTGTTTTACGTTTAATATTTAACGATCCAATTGTAAGATATGCACTCATGATGTGATTACGCACGCGCGCGCGCGCGTGTGTGTGTGTGTGAGACGTAATGCATATTAATAATGTCAATTTATTCGTGGGTAAACGTGAATAGGGTGCGGAGGAAGTGGATGCGAGAGATCTCACGTTTCGTGGTCCAGTGAGGATTCCTCGAAGTATGTACATAACGCCGCGCGTTTGGGTCCGCGCGCACGTCACATTGCGTGCGCCACGTTGCAGGTGCGTGCAGGTGTGTGCATTTTCCCTCTCCATCCCTTTCCCCGTGTTTTCCAAATACGATTGCACACGGATAGGATTCGTGCTGGCCGCCATAGAGTTCCTCAAAGAGATCATCTAATCTAGAGGAGGGCCGTTGTTCCCGCGGCCTGACGGGTGGTGGGGGAAGATCCTTTCTAAAGACCTCAGCAACTTCGACGTCACTTTCGTTATAATCGTCAACTTCGGTCTGATTACGCGCCAACGAAACCGATGGAATTCCTAATTGATTGGAGCAAAAGAAAATTTGGCCTTGCAAGGATTCGATAATGAAGACCCTTCGATAAATATTAGGCACAGGGATACTATCAAACATTTTGAGTCAGAGATAAGGAAAGAAGTCAGTCTATATTAAGTGGGTTTTATTTACAAAAAGTACTTAAATAAATTTAAAAAATATTATAAGATAAAGACGATTAAATAATTAAGAAACAAAACAAAATTTCGATAATTAATAAACATAAATTTGTATAAATTATATAAACAATAATAGAAGAATAATATGGATTCAAAAGTGAAAATACAACTAATTAAAAATGAGTCTTTATGCGATCATAACTAATTTTTAATATTGAAATTTTATGTATGATTTTAGAAGATACAGAAAAAGGTTTTCAATATTAGCATAGCTCTTTTAAAAAGGCACCATTTTATTTCTTAGAAATTATAAATGTTACGCTATATTAATATTGATAAAAACATATTCTGTTTAGATAATTAAATAAAAATAAAAATCTATAATTTATATATTTAGAGCTTTCTTCTAAAAAAATCTATTACAAACAAATATAATCTAAATGTAAAGATATTAACATATATAATTATACTATATGATGTGTCTAACAAACAGTAGTATTTATATAATCGACAAACAATGTTTTACAACAAAGTAAAAGGTTTCTAAAAATCTTTATATTTCTATTTTTTAGTTAACGTATTTGGTACTGCTGTTCAATTACTGAAAGACATTAATTAAACTTAACACCACTAAGTTAAAGCAAGGTAACAAAAAATATTATACACCGGTTTTTCCAGATATTCTTGCGTTATTTTTTTAATAGGAAAAACTGTACTCGCATCGATAGATATATAAGTAAAAATAGATTATCAAAGACAGCGCTTTGCCTCCTGAAATCCCGCTACGTTAACGGGCTGAAACGGAATTGATTTTTTTCCCTTTTGTGGCTTTTGCGTGTTTCACTTCATTTTATCATCGCTCGCAAGGTACCTGCTTATCCTCGATTTAGCTAACTTCTATCTTGGCGAATGTAATGAACAACGACGCCGTTATTTTTGCAGCAGGCATTCCTGATCACGTGGCAAGTAAATTAAACCAAGTCCACAACGTGGACGTGATGGGAATGGGGGAAATAGGTAATGGGACACGCGTTCCACTAATTTCATCGCTACAGTGTAACAAAATGCGACATTATTTACACACTTATTTAGAGCGTCACGTTTTAATTACCGTTAAAATTCTTCAATCTGTAAAAGATCTTTGACAATAAACTCAAATTATAGTAATGAATTGAATTATTAAAGAAAGAGTATCTTAATTCTAAATGCTCGTTGTTTTAATTGCTGAACGTAATTAGAAATCAAGTAAATCTAACATTAAATAGAAGACGAACAATTGTTACAATTATTTGTTAGAACAACGTAAGCGAACTCTAATTCTCTTTTTATTTATTGTAACCTTTGATTATTACAAATATTAACAAATAAATTAAAAGTTTAACAAATAAGCATTCGAGTCGTAATTACGATTGCCAATTTAGCTATCCCAAAATCAAATTAGCTGCCGCCGATCGATCTCTCGGATTCCTTCCTCGCCGTTCAGCAATGCGACCGCATGCACCGTAATATCGCAAGTATGCGAGCAATGCTCCGTAGGTTTCCATTCACCGTTCCTTTGATTTCACGAGCGAAGGATACGCGGCAGCCTTCGGCAATCGGAGGAATTCCTTAATGATAGTGATCAGCGATGCGTTTCTATATCTTCGGCAAAAAAAAAGAACAATTTAACTCGCTTCTTTTCTTTCGTTTACGCGACGATTTAGAATGTCTGCCGCATTGAATGCCGTGTTCAAACAGAGAAATATAACGGGTACAAAATTTCTAATGAAAGTATTATAGAAGGTATGTAAGGAGAACCGCACACATAAATTATCTGTCACAGAAGGTCAACGAGGATTAACATAGCTGCAGTTTTCAGCCTCGACTGAAGACGGTTAATTTTATGTTGATACCTTTTTGCATTATAGAATAACTTAAATAAAAAGAAATGTAAAGAGAAAGTGAAATGAGCTATTCTGTAATGTTGTAAAGAGAATTTTATCGCTGCTGCATAAAGAAGTGTGCGGATGGAACTTAACAGTAGTAGATAAAGCAGAGCAAAGTTATATTGCCAGTAGGTAAAGTAAATAACGCAGTAGATAAAGTAAATAACCATGTACGTGATCTTTATTAGCAGAAGGTAATTTGGAGCTTTTATTGAATGTTGGAAACGTCACACAAGTGCGTAACGCTCGAAGATAAGTTGTTTATTGCTATCGAGAGTCAATAAAGTGTACGTCCTAGAGCGCACTTCAATGTAATAACTCGTTCTTCATTTTGAATATCGCTGAAAACCCGCTTGTATATTACTATTATTATTTTTATTGTGTGTGTGTGTGTGTGTGTGTGTGTGTAACATATGCATTATTTAAAAATTAAAATAAATTTGCTTTTTTATTATTTTATAATTTTGGATATATTTTAATAAAATATGTAATGTATAATATATTTTGTTTTCTTAAATTATACATCAGAACTGAATGGCGATATATTCTTTTATTTTTATTATTATAGATCTTTATTTTTTATTTCTCTTAAATTTAGTTTTGTTAATTGTTATATAATTCTTTTTATATCATGAAATATTTTTTGCTTTATCAAAAATTATCAATAATAGTTGATACTTTCTTCTGCTAACCCTTTTTTTTAATAAATCGTAAGTGTAATCGTGACAAAACGTAACGGAACTCTTGACAGGACTCATCAGCCACGATAAAAGGTGAGATATGATTTTTTTATCGGTGGCTTTTCAAGCGTTACGTAAACGGTCGCGACGGACGAGCATATGTCACTCGAGTGTGCGATAAAATCAACACCGAATTACACTCAGCCGCTAAATGATACGAATAAAGTCGGCAAACAAAAACATTCGCGTTTGAAGATGTCAAGCCGCCGCGTGTATTAACTGTGTGCTAATGTAACAGAGCTGCATAGCGAGAATCAGCTGAAAATAAGAACCGACAGAAACTAGGAGTAAATACGTAATAAAATCTTGCTTGCAGTTATTCCAATCTTGGTTTTGTCTTTGTGAGAATTTAGCAGCCTTTGTTTCTTTTCAATGCAATATTCAACATTAAATATTTCCGATGAGGAACGAGCGTTTTGATTGATGAACAACCAACATTGAATTTACGATAAAGCTTAAACATTTTTCTAGAATCTCCAATGACTCTAGTAAAACGTCAAAAGAGATTTCTTACATAGTAAGAAAATATTACACGTGTGTTAGAACCAGTTTTTGTTAAAATTTATATATTGAATTATTTGAGTATTTTAACAAAACGTTATATTAATATATTTGATAATTTTTTGTATTAAAATAACACAACTTAAGGGTAAGTAAACATATAACGACAAAATAATATAGCTTTAAAATGGAAATCCTAAGATAAATAAATGAAATATGTTAATTTATTGTGTTAATTAATTAATTGTATTTAGTACTGCAAATGTTAATTTTAATGGAAATAATATTTATATATTATATATTTTATTTTTTAACATATTTATCGTGTCTTAAATTAACACGAAAATTTGACTGAATTGAAACGTGCGAAATGAGTTAACATCGAACTTTTGTGCATAGCGATTATTTGCTATTTAACATCGCGTACAAGAACCGAGACGTACAATAATAAAGTTCTAAGACTATAAACAAAGGGACGCTAAGTATACATATGTGCTTAGGATATCGAGTGAGGATTTTTCTATGGGCGCTTCGTAATTCAAAGAGCGACCCGGCGCTCTCCTTCGATTGATATGGATGAAGCGGCCTGACTTTTGATATACGCTCGATTTCAAATGGAAAATCATGCCTGGATTGGATTCGCACGTGAGCTGAAATAAAGTTACATTGTCGGGCCGCCGCCGCCGCACCGCCATACTCAGCGTCGCCTTCTGTCGCGCAATATGCGCGCCGGAATATGTGTCGCGACCATATTCCGGCGACTCACGCGAAATGTCGTGCGCGTTTCTACTAGACTTAGGCGTAACTTGCTTTATTAAGTGCAACTCCATTCCCGTCAGTTCGAGAAACGATACAGTTTCAGCGGAAACTTGCGCCATCGAACGTTTCAATTGTACAGTGGGTCGCCGAAAGTTTGCGACACTTTATTTTTCGATGAATTTTAGAACGCAAATCTCGTCGAGTGATAGAACGTAATTGATCGGAGTCACAAATGAAAACCAATTGGAACGTTCGGTAGATAAAACAGATCGGTAAGCGCACAGATTCTTTATTATGATTAGCTTCTATTTTCTTCTAGATCCAGCGAAGAACTAAAGGCGACAAGAAATCTTATTAAAGAATTACCGAGCGCTCACTGATCTGCTTTGCCTGCTGAACGCGCCCAATCACATTGAATCGTTCAAAAAGCGAATTCTGCGTGCATTTCAAAATTTAATAGAAAATAAAGCGTTGCACCTTTTTGCGACATAGAATTATCGTTTATTATCGATTGGCTGAACGAGGCGCAAATGCGAGTGCATCGATTTTTGTTACGGAATTTTGTACGAAAATTACGCAAGATTTCCGCAAGTTTTTAAAAATCTTGTCGGATCGCTCCGAGGGTGGGGCAAAACCAATTTACTCATCTGCCTCTTTTATCTACTTTTCGCTGCGCTCTCACGCGGCCGCTCTCACTTTATCTTAATTCTCCGTCCCGCGACTCGCAGGATTCCTTTGGAATGAATATGCACGGCAAGTTTGGGCGAGGAGGGGAAAGGGGGGGCAGAAAAAGGAAGAGCGAAAAGATTCCGACAGAAAGAGAAAAGAGGGTCGAAGGGATGGCGGGAAGCGGGGGCGGCTTGGCCCTCCTGCAAACACTGTAGCCCCTCGCCGCAACTTAAATTGACTCGATAAAAGTTCGCGGAATAAAGCGCCACTATATCAGAAACATCTGCCAAACGTTATTACAACTTTGAATAAAGAACGTCGGCCGAGAGGGTGGCCAAGGGAAAGGGGTGGGAGGAGAACTATCTCCTTGTCGTCCTCGTGACGACGGTGAGGAGCGCGAGGGAAAAAGTTCTAAGTTCGCGTACGCCGAAGACCGTGGGAAAGTTCGCCCGTAAATCAAGTCGTTATTTTAATTTCGCGCCGGCCTCGTATTAGCCTCACTGTTTCCGCTATTCGTTTTCATTTCGACGATTCGTGTGCCGATCTTCGACAGTAATCTCGTGAAAGAGGGTGTAGTATCTAATACGATCGCAGGGTGAGGTATACCTTGATCGGAAGAATTTTATTGCGGCGGGAATAATATGGATATCCCAAATATGGTGTTTGTATCGTTAACCCTTATGTACTATCGAAATCAGTACTTTTCCTGTTTTTTCGCTGATTATTTAGAACCTAGATTCTGCAATTAAGAAATCGCGATGCGGTACTTTAGGGTATAATATTTAAATTCATAACGTTGAATTGTTATTTTTTAAGAATTGTTTTTTAATTATTTCTTTGCTACTATTGATCTTATTTAATATTGTTAATTTACTAAAACAATAAGGTTGAACAATTTAACTGAAGAAATATATTAAATTTGACACAAATTTAGTTCAAATATAATTAATTATTTACTGGCACGGATTAATATAAGCATTGCTTACTTTGAAGCTAAACAGTCTAACTGCTGAAATTGGTTGATTACATATATAATTATTTAAACCACGTATTTTTTTAAAATAAATAAGTTTTGACACACTTAAATTAAAAATAATAAAATGTCTTTTAATCCTTTATTGCTTTTGTTCGACAAATACACATTTTCAAAGCCTTTAATCAAAAATTGTATTAAACGAAATTGAGAAAATGATCATAAAAATATAATTTAAAAAGTTGTAAGTAAAGTGTCAGAAAGTTTCAGAGTAAAAACTTTTATCCCACATTTATGCAATTAAAAAAAAGCAAATGTGAATTAAGCGTTTGTCTTATATGAGAATAATGGACAGTTACCTCATGAAATTAATTCAAATGAGATATTTTAATGTTTAAAAATAAAGAACAATATATTATATAAATAAGTGACAAAGTGGTACTTAATTAACACATTTTACTGCATTTCGATATTAACACGCAAGATCTTTATTGCTTGCCGATTAGTTTTCGGCCGAATTGCCGAATATCTGAAAAATTTGTTCTCAAGCTCATGCGAAATTAGCCCTCTCAGTGCAATCTAATCCCGTCTTACGACGACCGTTCTTTACGGTTTCTCTCCCGATACTCTCTTATCCCGGTAATTGAGGTGATCTCCATCCTGACAGTTTTGTTCTTTCTTCGCGGCTCGGCTGCTCCCTTACTGAGTCCGAGGCCTGCTTTCATTTCGGCGTCTCGCGGATGCTGTGAAGAATCGATTAGCATCGTGCGAGAACACCGTGACGCATCCGAGGAAACACGGTGAAGCCGAAAAGTCCGTTCCGAAAGGAGTCAAAGATGCTAAAAATTATAGGGCTAAGCGGATTCGCACGCAATCTCCTTCTCTCTTTCTCTTCTTTCCGCCTTCTCTTCTCTTATCGTTGCACGACAGGGCAATTACGACCGGATCAGTGATTGTCTCAAAAAATTAAAAATATGTATCTGTAAATGTTACATTTAAAAGAAAGTATAAAGGAACTTTATAGTATTAACAGATACAGCGCACAGAGAACTTTCTTTCAGAATTTATCTTTTAAATTATAAATAATCGCGGGATAACATGGACGTCGAAGAATCTTATTATACTTTTAGTAAACTTTGGTAAAGTTTTACTAAATTAAAATAAACAAATTACAACAATCCATACAACACGTAAAGATTGCAACATTCCAGAAATGTTGCTGCAATATTGTTATAACATTATAGTAATAATAAAACGTTCTTCAGAAATATTTCAGTCCAATATTGCATCAATATCAATATTTTTGATAATATGTCAAGTGTCATATTGATACATTTTGACACATTAAGGAATTATATTTTCAAATTCATTTTTAAAATAATACATAAAAAATAAAAAAAATTGTATCTGTCAAAATTGTCGTCTTGGTTTTGGAGGCTTATTTTTTGATTTTTTTCATTAAAATGTAGATGGAAAATCTTAATTCCGCTTATTCTATAAAAAATCTTTTAATTACGAGAAGTAGACCTCCGCCGCTTCCATTTAGTGGCGATCACATGTATTGGTCGTCAGTGAAGTATACAGAGCATTACTTTTCGTAACATTTTTGAATATTACCGTAACATCGCTAAAGTACAGTAATATTGCAAAAAATTTTTGCAATACTTCTGCAAGTTTTTGCGTTGTGCGAGAAGACACAAGCGTTTTATACAACACAATAATATAATATATGTAAATCAGTCCTGGGAATCTGAGAAATATGTCTTGTGGAGGGAAGACATTACTCGACCTGAACGGTTGGGGTTGGAAACCAATATTCAAGATGAATCGAAAACGATCGATATCGAAAGCGTGGTATCTGCTACCGACGCCGTTTCAGCGTCCAAGTATCACGAGCGTACCGCGATAATTACGGCGTGCGGAACGGCGTCGCGGATTAATTGTAACTGCATTGCAGCCGCTACCGATTCGCCTAATTAATTCGGTTACTAATGGCCGCCGCGGCGTCCTCGACTTACCCGGGATTCGAACGTGCCCAGCAGCGACCGACCGGTGCAGCGGGCAGAACCAAATGGGAGATTCTACGGCTGTTGGGCGCGTGACGATGGAAACTCGTCCTGGAATTAAATCGTCAGAAATCTCAATCTACGCGGCATCCCTCCGCCTCTTCGTTCTCCCACCCCTGTGCGTGCGAGCCCGATTAATTCCGATCGATCCAAAGCGAGGCGGCGGCTTCTCGCGATCCGCTTCCGAGCCCTTCGGTATCTTCGTCCCGGAACGATCACCGATCCATTTCGATCGGGATCGTATTTCGCGCGCACCTTCATCCCGTAATGCATTCATATTTATAGCATAATATCTTTAGCTAGGGTATGTCTCTTATTTCGAGATGTCCCTATGCATTCTTGAATGTCCCTCTAGCATTTCTCGGTTTATATTATAGTTTAATATTAACAAATTATAAAAATTATTTTTCATAATTAAAATTCTGCATTTTTCCTTGAATTAATTTTGTTTTAACTACATACTCTGTCCAATTACAATTTTATATCGATAAAATTTTAAATGTCTTTAAATTGATTATCGCTGTTAATAATGTCCTTTATGTTAGACTTATAAAAGTTTACTTTAACAATGTTATTACGGAGATGAGATGTTATACGTTTATATTTTTCAAAACATTCCGATTTAAATTTTTATTTTTACAGCTAAACTGCATAACATAATAAATAAAATTATGATACATAAAGATTATTTGTCCTTGTTTCTTACTTTATTATTTTTATCGATTATTTGAACTACTGTTAAAACTTTTTACAAAAAGTCAGATAAACTATGAATAGAATGTAAATATATGCAATATTTTCAATACAACGAGAAAATGCATTGACATATTTAATGCTTTTATTGTGAAGCGTTTTCAGTTTTATTTTACATTTTTTGGCTCGTCAAGTTTTAAAAGGCGAAATTTACTTACAAAGCAGTGCGTGTTATTTTATGTTTCACGCTCTTCATACGTTACTTTAGCAAGTACTTATAATTCCCGTTCACTCGGATGGTTTATAGCGTGAAAGAAGGACGAGGATCACTAACGTGGCACTCGTAATTCTTGCTTAAGCGTGTGCCGGAAATGTGCGACGAAATAACGTTGAAGTAACGACGGAAGTGTCGGCGATGACGCCGGCGAGATAAATGCCCGCTTAATGCGCGGACAAGCAATAAATCTAATAATCTAATAATTCAAGACCTTTCGACGAATCCTCTAAACATTGTACTGTAGATATGAGTTCAAGAAGAAACTCGATCAACCTAGGAAGATTCCAATTCCACTTTATGTATCTTCAATGGAATTTAGAGTTGTAATTTATATCTTTATTTTTTATTAAAACATAAATGTATTATTGAATTAATTATAAAGTAAATAAAACTTTATAGGTCGATTGTTCCAACTTCTTGGTAAACTTACCTATCAGATAAATATATATTTGTCTTTATTTATTTAAGGAAAGAAATGAAGATAGACACATGCTTACCTGGTAGGTAAGTTTACCAAGAAGTTGGAACAGCCGACTCATACTCTACTAAACTCTATGGAGAATTTTATTTGCACTATCTGCTCAATACCTCGCTTGGTTTACATGTATACATGTATATGTACGTACGAATGTATGTATATGTTGCTAGCGCACTGTTTGAACATTCTCTTATCTTCAACTATTAACTATTATCTGTTTATCTTTCTATCTTGCAAGCATTGCAAAGCAGCAGCTTGTTGGAGTTTCATTTGCGTATTTGCATATACAATTTTTCTTTCTCTTTCTCTCTTCTTTCTTTATGTAAATCTTTATGTAAATCTTATTACATATATGCTATATACATAAATTATTATTACCGTTATTATTGTTGTTTGTATTGTTATTGTAGGACATAAATAAAATAAAGCCCGCTATTGCTGCGTTGCTTATAATTAAATAATTCACAAGATGTTATAAAAAAAGTTTAGGCTGAAACGGCAAAAGAAATTGGCGATTAATAATTACGCGAAATAATTGTTTTATTTTAAACAAACGTCTTTCCATTCCACGCGTTATTGTCTCTATATCGCGAGAGATACCAAACTTTTATCACTATGAAGTATCTATCGACGGTTCACCGAAATTCACGGGCGAAGAAATCCTGCGGGAATTCCCCGTTTTCGCGCGGAGTGGTATTCGGAATGATTTAGTTAACTCATTGGCGTTCGCCGTGCAGATCTCGCGACATCAATAACATCTAATCACCTCGGCGCGGAGTCGATTCTGCTCGGTCGCGCGGCGCGTAATTTCGTCCTCTAAACGTTCGCCACAAATCACACGCCACCGTGTCCGTCGAGCGCGCGCGCGCGCTTGCGCGATTCGGGGAGCTCCCCCGATTCGACATTTAAACTCGGTTGGATTACGGTCGACCAATAATTAATCGCCATTCGCGTATCGCGTACGAAACGGCCCGCGTAAGTGTTTAACATCGTCGAAACGGCTGATCGATCGGCCGATCGTTCGGAAACTTAATAACGAGCAACTCTACTCGCATCCCATTGACACATCTCGTTCGGCTATATCGAAAGATATGATACGTCCGCGAGAGTTTTCCCGGAATAAAAATCTACATTATCTTGAAGCTTCAGGAATTATCCGGTGCAATCGTATAAAACGAAAAATATGATAAATTCATAGGATTTCTGTACCAGTTACTGAGCAGACAGATAGTTATTTAAGACAAATATTAAAATAATAATATCATGAAATAAATTAAAAATTAATTGATATTTTTGTGTCAAATTTTTTATACAAAATATTGTGTAATTTTAGTTCACAAATTGGATTAAATTATCATGTTTCACTTGTAAATGTACCATATTAAGCTTTATTTGTTTATTGACTAATTCGATTTCTTATTTGTCCAATGCAATAACCCTATATTTTTTAAATTTAGTTGTTAATTATAGTTTATAGCTGTTCCTATTAAAAAATATAAACAATTGTTTGTTACACGTTGTTTAAAAATAATAAATTAACTCTTATAAAAATCTTACATCTGTAAGTTTTTATTGTTTATATAATATTATAACTACTGGTGAAAATTATTAGAAAAAGAGATTATGTTTATATTTCTATTTATATAGAATTTTATCGATAATTAATAATCATCTCTACAACATGGAGCTCTCTAGCGAGTAGTGCACGACATCGCCGTCAGATGGACGTAAAGCGTAGTTTATTTCTCATAAATATAAATCCGCCACGAATATAAGAGTCAATATCACGAAACTTTTGTCGATATACTGATAAAATGACTTTTTGATCCGAGAATTAGTATTTAAAATTAGACTTGAAGATATAAATTAATGTATTTTAACAGTACAATTTTTAATTTTATACAAAAGTTAATAGAAATCTGACGATACTTAGACTCCTAGTGAAAATAATCTTACGAGTATATTGAAAATTAAGCGTTCGGGGAATGTATTGTTATGTTCATGGAATGTTACAAATTTAAAGGATATTTTAATCAAACCGACACTAAGCACATAAACACATTTGTAACATTCTGAAAATATTACACAACACTTCAACTTTTCAAACGTAGTCGTGAACATCTCATAAACACACAATTCCATGTTTAAATTTCCATCTCATAAACACTTCAATAAATATTTTAAAACTCCAATTAAACATCCGCGCACTATTTCAGCGAACATCTTACAAACTTTTAATAAGCATACTATTATCGCCGATACTATTGTTATCGTGTAATAATAACTTCGACCGGTTGAGCCGTTTCGTAGACTGAAAATTGTTTGTGCCCCGCAGTGCCTCGCCTTATACTCTTGCCTACGCATCGTAATCGAGGGCGTAGTTCCTGCAAACATTTTCGCCACCCACTCTTCGTCGGATACCCGATACGATGCTTCCAGGATCATTGCTCTTTGATCGGTTGGCTAGAAACGATAAGGAGTACATATTTATTTCCAGGTGAACCGAAGCGAATAGCAGAGACGTGATGCGGAAACGATGTCTGGATGTACGCGAAAATAACCGAGGCAATGTACAGTTCCGGTAGAAAACTCGCCGGAAACACAATTTTTGTCTCCCCTTTTTATATATATGCGCCTCAAGAAGGGACTTAAAATATAAATAAAATTTAGAAAAAATTGTTTCACAATTGTAGAATCTTTTTACTCAAACATATTTTAGGTAAGTTTGATATTTCTTTATTTAAAAAAAAACTTTTAAGTTTAAATAACATTTAGAGAAATTTAACACTGCAATTATAGGATTTTTAAATTTTGTTTCAATTTTAATATTCCTTGTTGTTGGTTTTACTTTATACACGTAATATTTTTTTGTACAGAAAATAGTATTTTTTAAATATATTTGAATATAAAATTCTTTTATTCGATCTTTGTCTTACCATATTAGTGACTGATGTAATGTCTAATTCGTCACGACGATATCATCTCGAAAATAAGAAGCTCGTGAAAAATTCTGCGGCGAGTGTACGGAATTTTTTATTTCGGTTGTATGCACGGTTTTATATATTCGGAAGAGGCAGTCGTGCCGCCGCACATCTTTCTCATCTCCAATCGAGCCGTCGCTTAGCGGAGCGTGAAACACATTTGCCCGAATCGCGGTGCCTTAACCACGCGAGCTCTTACATATGATCTGGATCTGCTCCTCGTTCCTTTAGCTTTCGCTTGAAAAGGGGGAAACATCGCATCTCGATGGCAGTAGTCCGCGAAAAAAGAATGATGAAAAAGTATACAAATGATGAAATGTCTTTGTATATCTCTAACCAAGTTTTATTAATAATATAAAACCTAATTTTATTTTTTTATATAAACATCACACTCTTTAGCTTGTCATTTTTTAAATAACAAGAAGAATATTATTTATGTAAAATATATATAAAATTTATTTTGCATTGAAACACTTTTCGGTTGGTTTTCTTCACAAATTTCACATAAGAAATGTTAATAAATTATGTGTATTAAAATAAAAGATATTATTTTAACTTATTCAAAAATTATTCAAAAAGTTCTAAAATTTAGAGATTTACTCTACATTTCTATTTATAAATCTTTATATCTTGTCCATACATTTCATCTATAGACAAACAATGCGGTATAATTTTTAGAAGAAACTTGTAAGTTTTCAAATCGTTATAATTTAAATTGCCTAAATTGCCAGAGCATTAGAGAAAGTTTCCAGTTTGGAATAAATTATAATTATCACGCATATGTTTCAGACATATTTGTCGACAAATTATGTTGTGAAACGTTTGACAATATAATTTCCATTTAATTTCCACATAAAGAAAAAGAATGGTATTATGGCCCTCTTATTTTGTACAATAACTTGTAATAATTATAATACTTTAAATTAAAAATTTAATACACACACATTTCCATCTGCTAATATGCAATGTGTAATTCAATGCTAAAATATACTTAGAAAAAGTTTTGAAATGTTCAAAAGTAAAAAGTTTTATAATAAATATCAATTGTGTATTAGTGCATGACTACGAGTTACTAAATGATTCCATAAGTGGCATAAGTAATCACCAGAATAATGATCTCACCTGAATAACGGTGAGTGGCTAATGTTACGAGTGGCCATAATATCTACAACAGAATCATAATAACATCATATTAGTTTCTTCCGTATAAAAATTAAATTGATTAGTTTCATTATATCGCTCATTATCTATTCACATAAATTATTTTTGAAATTTTGAATAATACATGAAAACTAGTAAATTTATGTACACTACAAAAAAATGTTTGATAGTTGCAGTTGTAATTGAATTTTAAATAAAATTATTATAGTTAGAAGCTCCATCCTTATTGTTATAATTGCTGTAATGTTAGTAATAATAACATACCATGTGTTACATTGATGAAATAGTGGCAATTACCATAATTTAAATATAATTAGCACCGAACATGTGTTATAAATTACAGTCATTTTAGGTCCCAACATATTAAAATTGGTAATTGCAACCATTTCTTTTGTCAGTCTAACACATTGTATGTTATATTAATAACATTATTACTGACATTATAACAGTAATAGCTATAAAAATTGTTAACTATAATTATTTTAATATTAAATTGTAAAATTAAATAAGTGTTAGGCGATTCTCTCAGTAACACTAAATATCGTAATCTTGAAAATAATACAAATTATATCTAAAATGTTCACATAATGCGAAGCATACAAATCTGTCTTAGAAACAATTTGCTATCGACAACGACGCCATTCTCGGCGTCGTCGTCGTCGTCGTCGTCGTCGGGGAATTTTTATCCGCGTAAACGATTTGCGAGCCGCCACGTCGCGTTCGTGAGAAAGAGAGGAAATACGCAGCGCGCGACTACGAGCGGAATTGAGCGCCGGATAATTGTTTCGAACAATCCCGGGCGACGCTTTTCGTCGGTTCCCATGGCAACGTGAACCACCGCTCGCCTCCTCGTCGGCTGGCAATCGAAACTGTCCTCCGCCGAGCGGCAGAAAGGAAGGAAGGGGAGGGGGATTAGCTACCCCTACTTCGTCCCGCGCTCGATAGGGGTGGGGGTGGCGGGAACTGTGGTAGGGAAAGAGGCGTAGGCGGGGCGAAAGTAGCTCCAAGAAGTTCTCGCGCTCGCAGGATCCGCCTCTTCCGCTCGCCCGTGCGGACGTCGCGACGCTTCGCTCTGCTCGAAAACGTTTTTATTAACGCTCTCCTGAAAGAGAAGCCGCGACGTCGGCGGGGCGCATCGATCCGATATTAGTTGCTAATTTCACGTTATTACCCCCGCCGCGCGGCCGGCCGGTCGGTCGGCCCGGGTTGATTTTTCAGTTTTGTATCCTTCCGTCTCGCGACCCACTTCCGGTGCTCGAGCTCGACCAGGGACGTTCAAACTTACTGATTTCCTGATCAAAATTACCTGCTATTCATCTTACCCCTCTTCTTTTCTTTCTACTACATTTAATCACGTGTAACTTATCTACGTCTATTTTTAAGAATCTATATTGTCTATATTATTGTCTGTCTTAAATCTTGTCACTTTCTTCTTTTATTATTAGTAGACGTTTATCAAAGTATAAATTAGCAAAATACCGTAATTAACAGTGAAAATGGTAGAAAATTTTTTTTCCAAAATACTACAGAACAGAACCAGATGAAGATTATGTCGATTAACTTGTGGCGACTGTGAGTTTCGATAGCTCAATTACGAGCGTACGTCTCTGGCGTTGGAAAATAAAGCAAATAATAAAGCAAATAATTAATTTGCGGGGACAAAACCGGTAACGAGTTTGGCGCATGCAACCAAGCCGCTGAGCTTCTCTCACGCGATATCTCGAGTATTTATGCAAAGGCGGTGTGCATACTGGTACAGGATTGGCGTTTGGCCCAAACAAGCTTTCGCTACCTACTGATCAGTTGTTTCGCTGTACGAATTGATAATTGAAGTTGGAAGAATATTAAGTATTTTTTAAATTTGGTGCTCTCATATCTTAGGAATAATGATATAATTATTAGACTAAGGAATTTTTGGACTAGGATTAATTTTAAAGAAGAAGAAAAAGAAGAAGAAGAAGAATGCAAACAACATATTTTTATGAGGCAGATTGAAATTAATCTATTTTATATTTTATGAATTGCAAGAAATCTTTTAATTTATCCTGTAAATAAAATATTCGGTCTACGTGTAAATTTCGTTGGATTAATTAAATTAATATTTATTCGAAAGCTAACAAAACAAAATCAACTAAATATGCTGCAAGGAAGACATGAAAAGTAGATCAATTTATATACACGTTTCTCTTTTTTTCTTTAAAGCGTATAATTTTAAAAGTTTTTGTTTATGTAATTATACATGTTTTTTAAACTAATTACAGTTTCTTCGGGAAATTTGAGTGCTTCGTATAATAAGTTCCATAAACATTGTTTTAAATATAATTTATATTGTAACTGTATCACACAAATCTATAATAAAAACATTTTACTATATATTTCTGTTAAAATCAGCTTTTGTTATTTTACGATGAATTTTTATAGTAAAGTACTCAAATATTAATTTAACATAATGTAATTGTAATATTTAAATACTTTGTACTAAGTTAATATTCAACAGTTTTTACTGCTAAGATAACAATTTATGTGTAATTAATCAACGTAAAAATATTTTGTAAATATTAAGATAAACTAATGAAACGTATGTATTAATTTAAAATTCATATATAATAAATATTTTTTTTTTTTTTAGAAATATGCTCTTACAATTTGCTTTTAAATTGTGTCACATTTTCTTGTGTTAACTTTTTAACCTGTATTACTTTCTAGCATATCTCGTATTATTTAAATTAGTACTAAAAATTGACTGGACCGTTTAGAACAAGTAAAATGTGTTAAACTTAACATAATACCTTTGTCGTTGATGTTTCCTATTATATTTTGTATATAATAAAAAAATTATACTTATATATTTTGTATAAATTCAATTAATATTATCACTTTAATATAATTATTTTCGATATTACAATATAGTGCTAATTCTACGCATTAAATACATGCATAAATTTATTGATTTGATGGAATATACACGTTTTATGTCTTATGCAAGCAGGCAGCGGGCAAAAGATGCACTTAAATCAAATGTATAACGTATAAACGTGCGTACGGGATGAGAAAAATCCTGGGTACGATCTACATAATGCAACATAACGGATCCATTTACAGTTAACGCAAGAATATCAACCGTTTGCACAACAAGCTTCATTAACAGTTCTAATTGGGTAGAACCGCGGTGCTGGATGATCGATGGATTGTAGCCTCGATTCTGGTCCTAGAGAGACACACAGTCTTGCCGTGTGTGTCCCGCCACCTTCCTGTCCGCCGAGCGGTTTCTGCAAACGCGCGCGCGGCCGGGGTTGCGATGTACGCTATGAGCGCCATAAACCATACGCGCTTCGTGATTTATGGTGGTAGGCAGTGGTGTAATTAGCGGCGTTCGTTTTGCCGCGATATAATTTGCGATGAAATCGGTGGCAACAACATAAACAACTGTACGCCAGGCGTACTCGCGGAGGAGCGAGAGGGGTGGACGCTTCTCGCTCCTCTCTCGTTGAGATGACTCGCGAGAGGATGCGTTGCGAGAGGACAGCGCTTCTTCAACGTCGCTCCATTTCGCTTCGACGGCTCGCGCACGGTGGGAGAACGATCGTACGCATTGCAGATGAATTATAATTATAATATGGCGTATGAGGCTCGACTGAAAACAGCTTTATCGCCGTAATTATTTTGACAAATTGCTCGAAAGCAACCTGTATCGGCGTTTCTTTCATTCTGACAAATCTAGGCAATAAATTATTTAACGACGCGGGGTTAATAATTTCTTTACTCATATGTATGTCCTTTAGTTTTTACTAGACCATATACATGTCTTTGTCGGACGATGTACGATAGTCAAAATATGTGTTTATATATCGCTAATAAATTATTGCATGGATTTACGTAAAGATAACATTGATATGATACTGTCATTTTTAAGTAGTAATTATAATAAAATTATTTTTAATGTAAAATACACCTAGCAGAATAAGATTTATTTAATTTATTCTTTTTCTTAAAAATCTTATTTAATAGTTTTTTAAAATAAAATTTTTTAAAAATTATTAATTTTATTTGTTAACAACTTGATTAAATAGAGCTTTTAAAAAATATTATAAATTGAGTGGGTTTTGGCAGAATAATTATACATGTTGCAACATAGTTATAACACAAATTGAACATTGTTTATTCTTAATTGCCTTTTGTATTCAAGAACGGCGGAACTGTTTTCTGTATTTGCACAGGAAATACAAAGGTATTTATGTTGTATTTAATAAATTATATCGCACGGATTTGCATAAAGAAAACCGGCATAATGTTTACCGCCATCTTGAGGCAATTTAACGAGATAATGCCGCACATGTGAAATTATAACACAAACACAAATAATTAAACGTATTCTTACTTGGCTCCTTGCGTTTAGAAGCGGCGGAACAGTTTCCCGCGTGTAAATAAGAAGCACGTGCGGAAAGAAACATCTCCACTATATAATTCTAAGTATCGCATTCTTCGCTTCACTTCGCAATTTGAAATAGCCGATGCGCGTGAGTAGTGGGGCGATCTAGGGAATATGGGCGTGTCTTTGCTCTATCAATGCGCGCATTGGCGTGAAACGGAAGGATTCTTTGTCGCTTCTTGTGCATGGTGCGTGAAGCGGAATACATCTTAAATAACATGGCATTACGAGCAATGCAGGATTTGGATTTTTGCGTACCTAAATCTTCCCGCGAGATTTTTAAAACCATGAATTGCTGGAACTGATGGGGAATCGCGTAACCCTTTTTCTTTCAAATCCTCTGATTCTACTATTTACTTATCCAAAGAATAGATATCTTTCAGATTCTAAAAGATATTTTGTTGAAATATCTTATATTCTTCGAAAAGATATCTTTTAGCGATCTAAAAGATATTTTGTGCAACATTTTGAGATATTATTTGCATATATCTGAAGATGTTTTAAAGGTACTTTTTAGAAACTTCAAATATCTTACGTAACAAATATCTTAAAAAAATTTCAAATTCAAAATCCATTTGAAGAATAAAAGATAGCGACTTTTTTTCTTAAATCTTTAATTTCTACAATTTATGTGTTCGTTTTTTCGTTAGGATTCATAAAATGCCAGATTCTCGAAATTTGGTACCCACAAACTCTCCTTTGAAATTTGTGAGTTCTGATCCTCAAATTTTGAAATTAATAGCCACTACGATTTTACAATATTACATCAATTAGTCTTGACCGATGATCTAAAATTGGAGATCTAGCTCGTTCTGAAAAATTTTGAAATCAAGATGTGGAACGTCCTTAAACTTCGTTCCACGATACAAGAAATCGCTCCGCAGATCCTCGGACGGAGAAAAAGAAATTGATCAATCGCATTTGAACGACTCGGCCAACCAGCTGATACGTCGGTTGGTCAATTCCCCGTCCATCCGAGATCTCGTAGCGATTTCTAGTATCATGGACACATCGCGCCGAGCTAGAATTCCTGTCGGCTGTGACAGGATGCGATCCGACAATGTAAACAGTATCGCGGTTAATTAACTTGCCGCGGAGAAACTCCTTGCCCTGCGAGTATCGAAGAAGTATCGGGCGACCGTACGATGATTATCGGCCGACCGAAATTGCAGGCTTCGCTGTAATTCACGGACACCGTGACTAATGGTTGTAATTAATACCACGCAATACAACCGGATCGTGCCATACCTCGGTAATAGGCCGCGCAGATACGTGCGCGGTATACCTAAAGTGCTCTCCTTCGTAAGGTGTCATTGATACGCCCGGGATTAAGATCGCGTCTTGGGTGTAATATTGATATACGGACACAATCCCCGTCCTCCCCTCCCTCTCACGTCAGGCATAAATCGATGGTGTGTCGCGCGCGCAAGTGCGGCGAACAAATCGAAAAATTGCCGCGGGGAAATGTAAATCGAATCCTAAGCGAGAATTTAATATTTCCAAAAGCGAAACGTAACAAAACATGTTTCTCGTATCAACTTTTTATCAATAATGAAATAAATTGAAGAAGGCATGAGATTCGTGTTTGTGTAAATGAAAAGATTGAAATGGAGAAAGCATACGAAATTTTGAAGGAAACATTGTAGTGTTTGTTACGATTTGCGGAAATTAAAAAATTTAAAAACCGAGAGCTTTGCAAAAATAAAATGTTTATTATGACTGTTACTATTATTACTATTAATATTATTATAATGATTATTATTATTACGTGATTCATTTTATGTAATAATTGTATAAATAATTTTGCAATTTTTAAATGAGTTTTAAATGGATTTTACTATTGGTATTTAAACTTTTCATACCTCTATCAATAACATTTTAGAAACTCTATTATAAGAAAAAATATTAAATATAAAAATTTAAAGTTTTTCATAGTTTATTATGTTAAAATAATACTATTTTAGGAGTTTAAATGTTTTATTTATCAAGAAGATTCCTTAATCAAGAAGATTAAACATCTAAAGACATTAAAGTATTGTTTAATCTTTAGTACATCAATATATTTGAGGAGCATTGAGGAAAATACTTAAAATATTTTGTAATTTGTTTATCATATTGTTGCAGGACAGGAGGAAACTATGAATCTTTATATTTAATTTTTTTTTCTACATTTTTTACAGTTTCTGAGATATTTACAGAAATATGGAGAATCAGATTGCCTTTGAAAGGATATCTTTACTCTTAGAACTTTTATTAACTAAAATAGAAATTCCTCTGTAATTAGATTCATGTGTATCTTATATTCTAAATTTAAAAAAATTTCCAGTTATTGAACCTTTCTTGAGAATAAAAGCGATAAAAATTAATAGAACAAAGCATCGCGTATATCGGATATACGAGATTCGCGCGCGGGAAAGCGGACGTATTAATTCACCGCGGAAAGACAGGCTGAATCTCTATCACAGCGTTCTGGATATTCCATTTCCACGTGGTTGCGGTGCCGCGGTGATATAAATGCTAATTCGTGACGGGCATCTCCGATCGACGCTGGCGGATTCCGCACCTAATTTTCCTCCTGCCAAGAGATCCGCCGTGGCCAGAGACTGCAGCTGATCCGTGGCGTCTGCGGGGAGCGCGAGAGGAACGCGACGTCCCGCTTTTTGCACGGAGCTCCACGCGCAGCCAACGCCGCGCCGCCGGCCGTCTACCACGAGAGGAGAGTACTGTCGTTAGCGATTAATTCTCGCGGCGGTGCGCAGCTTAAATTAACGTGGCCTGATTTTCACTCCGCTTCCCGTATATCCCTTGGAGGAAGAGATGAGCAATGAAATAAGACAAATTCGAATTGGCGTCCGCCCAATGAAGCGCGTAACTTCTGGTTCCATTGTGACATTTCTATATATTTTATGAATTTAACCACAAAGAATCACATTTTGTTTTTGATTTTGAGGAAACATCTAACATATCGTTATACAATCAACTTTTAAGGCAAACTGTTTCGCAAAACAACGCGAAATCTTGTGTCGATCTTGTCCGATTGAAATTAACGGATTGCTAGCCGGGTTTCGGTTCGAGTGTCCCTCTCTCTGGGGGGAGATGGAATTATTACGCAAGAACCGCCATGTGAGGAACTCCATCGGATCTACCAGAAGCGACAAAGGGCTGACGCGCGAACATCGCTTTGTCAGCGCGGGATCCCGGGAGTATTCGGGGACCGATTGGTGTCACCAAGCGCCCGTCAGTCTTCTGGGGAGAGGGTGGTTGTGGCGGACAAAAGAGGGAAGAGCTCGGTTCCGCTTGGCAGACGAAACGATAATCTGTCGTTGAGCGGAGATTTCCGTCAATTTATTTCCCTAGGACCTTATATAAGTATGTGAAAATCTAGAAATGCCGTAATACTTGTGACAGGATACACCAAACTGGGACTTTTTATTATCATAGTTGAAGTGGCCCAGATTGTACAGTAAGTGTGTATCCAGCAAACACCGAGAAGGCAGAGACGTCAAAAGATTTTTTTCGAAAGATTCGTTAGTTGCACATGCTCTCTCTTAGAAACTGTAATATACTTACATAAAGGAACTACTAAATAGACCCTAAGTGAGGTCTGTTGAACAATAAGTTCGCACCCACAGCACGCGCAGGGGTCCTGTCGGATTGGGACACGTCAGCTAACCCAACAAATCCCCTTTTGCAGTCCCGTGGGACTTGTCCCGACCAAGTCAAGTCGAAAGATCGATGGAAACGATAAGACTGTTTTTGATCAGTCGCCACGTCGCGTTACAAGACGCCTGCGGTGATCAGATGTTAATTATACTATATCTCTGAGTTTGGTTCCCCGTCTTTTTGTTCTTCATAGAACGAGACAGTACCTGACGATGGCTAATCCAGCAAAAGTTCAATCTCGTACTTCCTAAGAGAAACACATCCCTATTGGTTTTCCATAGATTCTTGATTCGCGCGGTTCTCTTTGAAGGTTACCACTCAACCGAAGCTTCTCTCTCGTCCACCTCTTTCCATTATCACTCGAGTCAGGATCGCGCGTTCCATTCGAGTGAGACGTAAACACCTGAGAACGAAGCCGGCACCTAACAAGACGCAAAAATAAATTGAGAGACGCGAGATTAATGAAACGCCCGCCGGCGGCGGCAAGCACGAAAGGGCGGAGTGTAAAAAAGGGCCCGTAGAAGAAGCGGATGAAGAAGAGAGAGGAGGAAGATCGGAGAACCGATAGCCAGATGAAGAGAAAGCGGGAGGGGGAGGGAAGAAAGAGAGAGAAACTAACGTGAGTCTACTAATGCGAGCTTCGTCGTTTCGCAGAAACAGCTGTTCGTTCTAATTTATTTAGTGTTAATCAATTTAATCGGGTGCGCGCGCGCGCGCACACACACATATACACACTCACTCTAAATGCAGTAAATGTAATCTTATTAATCCTTAATTCTGCATCTCATGCATTCATGCCTCGGTAGGGTGCATTTGTATGTAAAAATTTCACGAAAGTGATATATATACGTATACCATATATATAATTTCTTATTTATATTGTATGAATACACGGAGAGTATTTGTTTGCGTATAAGCCACATTGTAAGGATTCGGCAAGCCATGAGTATTCTCGATAGCCGTAGAAGAATTAAGTAAGTAACTACATAATATAGGAAAATTTTAAGAGAGAGAGAGAGAAAAAAATATATTTTTGGAAAGTATCATATTTTGAAAGAAATAAATATATACTGATAATTTTCCTAAAATCTGCATCAAACTGCAGGAATTAGAAATTGCAAATTGAAGATTTGAATTCGACCAATCAAATACTTTTAATTTTAATCTATGTTGCTCTGATTGAATTATAATTGCCAATTTACAATCTTCAATTTCAAATGCATACTTACATAGCACGAAATTTTGCAGCAACATTTTTGTAGTGTTGCAATACGAAATATTGCAGTGGTAAACTTTGCAATGTCACAAAAATATCGCAAAGATTTTTTTGCAATATTACTTTAGCAGTATTTTAAAAATATATTGTAAACTCGCATTGTTGCAATATTGCAATAATATTATATTTTGCAACATTATTGCAATGTTGAAATCTTACGATAAAATATTCCTGTTATATTGTTGCAACTTTTTGTGCTGTATGCTAATTAGACGAAGTTATGTGGTATAATTAAATGATTTTAAAAAACTCGAAATTTTGGTATCAAAACTATGTAAAGTCTTAAAACTTTGAAAAAAAATCTGTTTACTGCCTTCCAAGAGTTTTGGAAACTGTTGAAACTTTCTTGTCTCCGTCTTCTGTCTCCATTGGCGCTTTAATCGTTGAGGATGTGGCTAATGAATTTATGAGCAAATATTAAAATGTCTAAAACAGTCTGCGGATAAATTTTTCACTTGAAACACTGTCGCTCGCTTTCGACTACCTTTCCCTTGAGGAGGGGAGGGGGCGACTCGACAATGGTCCATGAACGTTAAGGTTTTAGCAGATTTAAGGCGAAGACACATCTCGAAACCCCTTAACGAGGAAACTTTTGTCGAAACGAGCCACTTGGAAATTTTCGGAGGTAGCTTTAAATATTTGAAACTTCGTGTTCTCTTTTCTTCCCACTTTACTCTTTCCCTCTCTCCCTTTTTCTCCTTGTACTCTTTGCTGATGTAGCCGTTCTAATTTAACGCTACGTAATACGAGGTATCAAGCTCACCCTTGTTTCACCCCTATACCCTGTACCTATCGATAGATTATTTCAAGGTTCAACAAATGAACAAACAAGACACGAATTCTCTATCACTTTAATTAGTAGCTCGTCGTATAGCACGGTCTTCCGAAATCGTTGTTTAATTATTATAAACTTTTTTATACATAAAAGTTAATATTTATTTAATATTATTATTAATTAATATATATTAATAGTAAATCAATGTAAGTTATATAAAAATTTATTGCTTCTATTTAAGCAAACAATTATTAGAAACTCACTAAGTGATAATGACTATATTTTTCTTTAAGTACATATATTTTTTAAGTTATATGAGAAATTATTTTTTACAAAATTAATTTTTAATAGATGTTTTAAAAGTCTGTAAGATTTCTTGAATTAATGAAAATAAAGAATAATTATTAAATAAATAATGATAATGGGAATATTTGGTTGTTGCGTGAGGATAAATATTAGGGACATGTAAGAATCGGTGGTACCAGTCGGCGACGAAATATCGTTTAACGTAGACACGCCACTTGTCATCGTCAGCATTAACTCATTAAACCGAGCACGTTACAGCGGTCTGCGCACGCAGCGGCGAGCAGTATTCGAAATTCCATTTCGCGCTTAGTCAGGCGGAAGTTAACGTGTCCGGCAATAATGAAAATTTTCAAATTTCACGCTCGATTATCCGACGGTGTGCCATTTGGCGCGTTTAGAATCGCAGTGTCTCCGATCTGTTCAGCATCCCCTTTGCTCCAGCTGCTCGTTGTTGCAACTTTTCGAACTGTTTAAAGAAATTTTAACTTCTAGCAGTTGTTATAATTTCTTTCTTTGATAAAAAAAGGTTTTTTCGATTTGTTTCCAGTAAAGAAATATAAACTAAAAACTTATTAACTTGATTAAAATTTTCAAAAGTTGATTAAATTTTTTCAGTTCAAGTATTTATGCATTTCCATAAAATATGTAAACTTAAGCGCGCGTCCAACATGCCAGCGAACAAATTTGGCACATTGTTGTGACGATAGAGGCTTATTCCTCACACCACATTTCTTGTCGCATTAAAATAACAAAATAACACTGGGTGACAATAAGAGAGACGCGAATACATGAAATTGCCTCGTATGGGGGATGCGGCCGGCCGCCTCTCCGTCTGCGGCACCGCGCATTTCGCACGCATCGTTTTCCATCGCATTAGCCTTAACTCCCTCAATCCGCGCTTTATTTATCACGCGCGGCGCGCCGCGTTCCTTCGTCCTTTCGCACCGCGCGCGCAGGATCGGCGCCGTAAATCACGGTTGGTCTCTGAGGTGTCGCGCGCAGCTCGTCTCGTTAAAAAATCATCACCGAATTAAATCGACTCGCCCTTCCGTCGTGTAAACAACCCCCTCACGTTCCGTGTATAGATTTTCGAGCAACCCCTGTACGCTCCCCTGTCCGTCCTCTTCCCCCCCTTCCCCCGGGTTTCCGTTCTCTTTCGGGACGGGGGGAAAACCGACTTTGGCCGCGCGCGTCGGCTCGACCCTCGATAATAGATGGCACCCCTGGGTACCGCAAATGAACCACGAAATGCTGCTGGTGTCCTGGACCAACCTGTCATTGGTCCTTGCCGGGACCGGCGGCCATCTGTCCATCCTGCGCGATCGCGGCGATCCTGTGCAAGAGATAACAAGCGGACGGACTTCAAGCGGGATAACGGGATTTCTGCGACGTCAATCGCGCTCGGTTGAAGTTTCCCAATCGATTAATTTGAATTGAGTTTTCACCCGACGGACGCGCTTCTCGAAAGACGCGTCTAAGGAGAACCGTGCAAACTGATAATTACGTAATGCTTAGAAAGCAGACAGCGCACGACGCCTTGAAAAGGCAAAGGTGCATCGATTGACGCTGAACGTAAATTAAAACTGGAGTAAGCCCGAGATTCATTGTATAGATACGACTTTGCACATCAGGATAAATG
This sequence comes from Monomorium pharaonis, assembly GCF_013373865.1. NCBI lineage: Eukaryota > Metazoa > Arthropoda > Insecta > Hymenoptera > Formicidae > Monomorium > Monomorium pharaonis. The sequence goes on along the minus strand of NC_050471.1, from coordinate 24,250,633 downwards.
TAAAATTCTCGTGCAGCTTTGAATGCTCGCAACTTTCATTCTAAATATGATGAAATTAATTTGTGGAAAAGTAATATAAGGTAAATAAAGAGATTTATTTCAATTTTATATATATTCATTCTTAAACTGTTATTTTTTAAAATGTTCACCGCCGTTATGCATATAAAATAAAATACAAATACGTTTTACAACTAATTTACAGCGATGTCTCAAATTACGTTAATTATTCTAGTTAACAAATCATTTAAAGAGTAAGGTCTTTAAATAAATGATAGACATTCTGATTATAGTAGCTAAGAAATCGTATATCTCTGTTAGAAAAATTATTTTAAATAAATTAATCTTAATACAATACAAAAGTATTCAGCGATTATTACATTAACCTAATTAATTGGGCTAATTACATTAATAATCTAAACAATAGAGATAATATTACTATTTTTATGTTTTTAGGTCATATTATATATTATTTTTTTCGTGTAAAAGAAAATTATCTAAAATTCTGAATATTCTATAATTTTGTATCCTGATAAAATATTCGACTCTTAATAACATCCTTAATTATTTTCTTATTTTATTCGCTTGGCTCTTCTATATAGTGAGTGAAAAGCGTTGGTACTTTTAATGTTATACATTGCATACCTAGATTGCATTTTCTACAGATTAATTTTATGATACAACTAAAGTTACAAAACACTTTAAAATTGCACAGTACAATTATTCTGCATTTAAAATTATTTTACAAATCGTGCATTTTTTACACCACTCCTTTCCGTTTTGGAATTAAGAAAGCAAGAAGAAATACACGAGATATTTCGCAGCGCAAGAGGAGTAATCTTTCAGTTGGACCCATGACGTCCGCGCGCATTACTCGCGGGTTAAATACATATATCACTAAACGGTATCGTTATGGCGTAAGCAGCGTAAGCGCGGCTCGTTGTTCGATCAGCGGCGGCTTAAAATTCCGTAGAAAAGAGCACAAATCATCGGGGGCGGCTCTCCCGGGAAATATCGAACGCGGCCATAAATTGCAGATCAAAACGTGTCAAACGGTCCGGTCGCGAAATTAAAAGTGACGGGCGTAGCGGCCGGCCGCCCGCTCCCGGCCGGCCGCACTATCGGTACGGGCGTGAAAACCGAGCCGCCATAATTGTGAGTTACGGTGATCACGCCGGCGTTTATTTATTCGCCGTTGCGCCCGTTATTTATGATGAAAATGCATCAGCGGACACTCTGTGTATCCGGCCCCGGCCGATGTATATTACGTGTATCGATGACGCGTCGATAATTCATCGAAAAGTCCCAAAACGTGCGCCGGCCAGCCTCTTCCCTCCTCCCTCTCCTCTCCCCCCATCTCTCTCTCTCACTACTCACAAATCCACTGCCTTCAAATTTGTCACCGGGAAAATTAGAAGCGATGTGCCGCACTTTTCACACTCGTCGCTCGATTCTGTCGGTATTAGATTGAGGTATCGAGAAATTTTGACGAAAGGGGGAGGGGAGGACGTCGTTGCGCGTTGCGATTTACTACTTGTGCTCTAAGGGGATGATCAAAATATACTTTAAACATGGTTAACCGTAGTTTATAGGCTCGAATCGAATCGGAGTCGAACTTTTGGGAATTAGAATTTTTCGCTGTACCCAATCTGGTTTTATATTTTGTTAATCTCAAATGACTTAGAGTTTAAAATGTAATTTTATTTAAAGTTATTGCACCAGTCGCTGAAAGATCACCAGTAGAGAAATGACTGTTTAATATATGTATATTAAATATTAAAATATTAAAATAATAAGACTCAGAATGATAAAGTGCAAATTAAATTATATTTTTACATCTAATTTGTATATAGATTTGTTTAAAACGGTTTTATATTAAAAATATAACTATATTAAGAGATTATTTAAATCTTAGCAAATTGGAAAGTAAGATATTTCTTAAAATGTAAAACTTTTATTTAAATCGATTGATAAATGATATAATTTTGTCTAAAATATATGCATTTTTATTAAATAAGTGAGAGGCACAGTTAGAATAAATGTCAAAATAGATAAATAATAATAGCGTTTAAAATAAGTAAGCTACGATTCGATAAATTATAAGAAATTAAAAAATAAACAATTTTTTCTCTTTATACTCTCTCTTGTCATGCATAAATTATGAAAAAAGTTTTTTACAATTTTATTCTTCACGAAACTACACATTTAAATTTGAAAATTGCGTTTCTCTGACAAATTTCTTAACCACTTTTTTTTCGTTATAACTTTAAAAAACGGAAAAAATGATCTTTATAGTATCCGATATGAAATGTTTTTAAATGTTGTACTGCGTTAAAATTTGAAATTGTTTGAATGAACTATTTATTGTTATTATGATATCTATTTTACAAAATAGTATTTGAGAAAAATGCGTAAAGTTTAGCAACACTTTGCAATATAATTTTTTATTGTACTTGTTTTTAAACAAACGTACATATTTTTAAAACAAAGACGTATCCAAAAAGTACTCTATTTTCAAATTCTCAAGTGCTTTATTAATTCATTAAATAATTATACTTCTTATTTGTTTATTGACTAATGCAGCTTACGTTAAAATTTTTTTACTCCGTATACATCATTATTCTTTTTATCTTAAACATACACATACGCGCGGCAATAATTTCAGACAATTGTTCAGACAATTGTTCAGAATTATGCGTTTGTAGAAAGCGTTTTGCAATTCTTATTTCCGGAAAATTCCAATTCCGAAATGTCTCCGAGGTCATGCGAGGAACCGCGAAATGCAAGGGAATAGAAAGTGTCGACGATAGGGGGTGAAACGACGAGGAGGAGAAGGGTAGGAAGCATTACAGGCGCACAGGTGCCACCAGGGTGCCGTTACTTAGCCGCGCACAGCGCCGGAAAATTGTTTACCGGATTGTTTAAACGAAATTTACTAAAGCTTACTGATTTTATATCACGCCGACGCAGCCCCAGGGAGTCGCGCGGGATTATACATTAACGAAGTTAGCCATGCGCGGGAAGAGGGGGCGGAGGGGAAAGCGTGGAGGCGGTGAGGGGCGTAGAGGGGAGCGGAGGGAGGTGAAGGGTGGTTTCGAGCTCGTTGGAAATTAGCCGCGCGCTATAATCGTCACGAAATAAACGCGCTGTTTCACGCCTCGCGTAAATAAATTGATAAAAGAAAAGAAAGAAAACGAAACAAGGGGGGCAGGAGGGGGTTACAACAAATTTGCGAATCGCCGAAGGTGAACTCTCGCGCATCCGAATCTCGGAATTTACTCCTCGGCGAGGTACGCAAAAATACGGCCTTTCTTGCCTTTCTTTTTCCCGCGCTAATCGCTCGCTCGCGAAGCGCATTCGCGCGCTTAACATTCATACATTTGTAATATTTACGAGCTCCACGCGCACGTTCTCTCTCTCCGCATTTGTCGCGCGTGAAAATTTCACGCCTCGCTCCTAAGTGGACGCACGCACGACACTGCGCGAAAACATTTTTCCTCCCTCCCCCCTTCCCACGATTCGCGCGGAAATGCACGCTTCGGGAGAACCACCGCGAAGCACAATAAATACTAATAAGAAGCGGCGTTCAGCGCGAGATCGAGAAGAGGCTGCGGAATATTTATAGAGCGAGACCCATATGCTGCGAATACGTGGCGGCGGATCGCCACCGAGAACCGATCGGCTGGCCGACCCATCTGGCCAAAGTGGCGACCGTAATGTCCCGCCGGTTATCACCTATAATTTGGGGTAATATATTACCTGGTAATTCGTTGCTCATTGGCGCAAGATGCAATTACGAGCAGCGTAAACGGGCAGCGCAGCGGGCCGCGGCCACGTCCGCCATATGTCCCGCGGACGATCCCGGGGTTCGGGGCGATTGCTGATTTCGATCTCGCGATGCCTAAATCATTTAAGGACGTTACGTCACGCCCTAAATAACTTAATCCGGCAGGTGAGCGATATCCGACGACGACAACGGTGCGCGCTCGGCTTTCGAGAACGGCCGGGTGGTTCTTTACTTACGGCTTTCGCGACGTGTAAGGGTAGATCTCGCCAACTGAAGATTGCGGCGCGCGATTAATCTTATTTTGGTCTGCGTTTTTAATTTATATATGTTCCGTAATGTATGTATTGTATAAGAGTATTAAATATAATTTAATTAATATAAAGGAATGAGAAGGAAAAAGGGCCAATGCAAGATCTTCGTGTAATATTTGTGTATTTTAATAAAACATGAAATAAAGTAGAATAGACGTTTTGGTCTGCTATCGGACCATTTTTAATATTCGAGAGAACGATTAACAATAAATACTAATTGCGGTTATAATACAATAATTAAAAAATTAAACGCAAGTTACAATGCGAAAGATAATATCGTGAAAAAGCGCAAGTTTGTTAAGAGACAATTTGATGTTGTCATACGAAGGCCCATGTTTCTTAAATGTCGAATTCATACAAAATTTTGTGATGATGGAATCTTTAACAAAAACATTAAAAAAAAAAAACGTTTTTGATACAAATGATGAATAAATAAGTACGAAGTACGTCAGTATATGTTGTGAGCGATAATACGAGAGCCATCATTAATTTAATTAATGTTTGTGTAATTAATGTTTCTGTTAACATAAGGTCGCTGCAATAGCTAAATAATCGCTAGTAAATAATTGTTCAAAAAGAAAAATTAAAACAACAAGATTTTAAAATAATAAAGTGCAAATTAACTAATTTTTTTAAATTTTTAAACAGATTTAATTTAAATATTATTTCTTACTTGAAAATGTAATTACATTAAAACGTTTTCATTTATTTATTAATTGGTACAGTGACTCTGATGATCAAATAAGCAAATAATTTCTTGCATATTGTATTATTGAAATTTTCATTTTATTAAATTTTGACTTCTGCTCAGTTTATCTTAAATTTGAATACAGCTATAATATTAAAATAATATATTATAATAATATCCTTAAAATAATATTATAATATAGTAATATTGTAATAATATTATTTGATTTTAATTGGCTTAGGTTTAATTTAAGATTTAATTATATGAACTTGATTAACACAATGATCTTTGAGTTGCAGATCTACACTCTTTTGAAATATCTTGGAAGATCTCTGTTTATTTACTATTTTACTATCTTACATTTTTACAGTACTGTCCGTTTTATTAATTAATTAATTAATTAGTTTTAATTATTTTTTTATTTCTGAACTCTTTGCACTCTTCATACTACTATTGGTTTATGTCATGTCTGATTGATCGCACGCATAAATAGAAAGTGAAGAAGGACCATCTGTAAGTTCATGAATCGCGCGGCGAATAGCGACGATGGGAAGGGGTGAGGTCTCTTTGAGCTCAGTTTGCCGTCAACATCTTTAAGACGGTCCGTCCGCGCTTTCCCGAGGAACTCGAGAGCAGGCAATTAGCTCCGAGGTTAAATACCTGCCTCCGCACGAGACGCTGCTGCCTCGCGCGCCGAGACAGATTAGACTCGTAATAAAGTGCTGGGGGTGTAGTCACGGCGGAAACGGTGCACGAGGGAGTCACTAAGGCGCCCGCTCTCGTTGGAAGCTACTCTGAAACAGATTTAAACTCGTTTCCTCGGCGCGTCGCCGCCGCATGCGCCGCGAAACTTTCTCGCGTTTTAATTAGCCGACCGCTTCACCCACACCCGCTCCGTACTGCAGGTCGAGATCTCAGCTTGTAACGTTGACGCTAATGTTCCGCCTGAATTTCGCGATTTGGCTCAAATATCCCTCGATCCTCTCTCTCTCTCTCTCATATTTAACAATTGTCGAAATATGACGCAAATTATGGAAATAATAGAAAGTAAAAAAGATATTTTATGAGATAGTTGCAAGGAGTAATATAAAGGATAAAGTAATAATATTATTTGGTAAATATTAGATAGACATTAGAGAATATTATTATATTGTAATTTAAAAATAGAAAATATCATTGATTACATTTTTTTATAATAAAAATACATAAGAATACAGCTATTATTTCATTATAAGTTTTTTCATTAGGATATAATTACATGCAATTATGAAAAAGACACGTATGCGTGTATAATGACTCTGATGGGTTTGTAGAATAAAAGTTTTGTTTAATAATATGTTAATTTCAAGAAAATTTAAGATTTAATATTTAGATAGCAAATTTTATTTCCGTCTTTTCTAATAATTGCCAAGTCTTCATAAATTTCAATCACAGAATGTAGATTTCTGCGTCTAATAATTGTAGAACTCAATAATAATTTAAGTTGAATATTAGATTGGTATACGAATACATAGTATTTTTGCAACAAGATCTTAATCTTTTGAGAACCTTATAACGTTATTATTAAATTTGACAATCACAAATTAATTTGATTTATTCTGTATAGTATTTTAGAGATACCTTTTCTAGTTTTAGTTTACAAATTCAAGTTTGACAAATTATATCGGCACGCTTTTTTAAAAGGGTTTGATTGGCTTCGTTAAATAATTAACTAATTAGCCGAGAAGTCATTATTGGCGATTTATAAAAACGTAATACTGGCGGCAGTATCAAACTGGCCAGTAATTAATACTTATTTTGAGCATTAAAAGCACTTGTTGTACGTTATTTAGCATGTATAATGTTCAAAACAAATAATAATTATTGGCTAATTTAATACTGCCCGTATTACATTTATAGGATCTAAGCATAGTGTTCCTTTTCTTCTCGAAATTTCACCTCACGTCGACCATAGGAAAGAGAAACTCGTTCAGTCAGCAGGACCGAGGTAATTCGTGAGGAGAAATTACTTAACTCTCGGATGATACATAAATTAAGTCGGAATCGTAAAGGGGCCCGTACCACAGTCGCAGCCAGTTAGCGTGAGGGTGCCCCAGAGGGCAGTACCACCCCGCCATTGCTTCTGCCGGCTTCTCTTTCTGCTCTCTCTCCTTGCTTCCACCTACCCCCTCCCCTCCTCCCGGTCATGCTCCTTCTATTTCGCTCTCAACCCTTTACGCCGCTGCCTAATAGAATTACCCTCGGAGCTGAAGTTAGCTGGATTGAAATTGCCGTGTCACATTTTTATATCAAATCTCATTAATTAAGCCTTCAGCCCGATGGAATAGTTCGGAATTTCTATCGCGTAGACTCGATCACGCTCGAAATTATTTCCCGGGGTAATAAATTGTGAAGGAGAGAAACGTCAAGTCTAATTTCTATTATCTTTGATGTTTACTTTAATGTTTAGACTCAAATGAATTCTCGACTTCTTAATCAAATCTGGATGCAGCCTTTTAACTCAATTATCTTTTTTTCTAATTTAGAGATGATTATTGTCGATATTGTCGGGAGATTATTATCGGGAGAAGTTCTAGAGATAGCTATGAGAAGAGTTAGAAATTTTCGACGCAGACAATTCGGGAAAATTCAAAGCCCAGCGCGTTTCACGCTCCTTATTTATTCCCGTCTAAAATCTCATTTCAACTGAAATATCTGCTTTATACCCGGCGGTACGTGCATTCGCGGTATGATTTTTCATTAAAGTGTCTCCCGCAGCTGAGATATGGCCGGCACATTGAATGTAGCTACTCCCTAGGAGCGAGCGAGAGAAAAGGGGGGAGGGGGAGGAAACGAGGAGAGAGAGAAGGAAGGGGGGGAGCGAGCACAGGAGCGCGAGAGCTTATAAAGCGCTCTCGTGAGCGGGTAGGAGAGAACGAGCGGAAGAAGGAGCGTTAAGCGAAACGTATGCGCGCGTTTTGCGGAATATTGCGGCGGTGATGTACATCCGGCCGCGATGCTCCCATGAGTGCGATAAAGATGCCGCCGCCGCGGCGAAGTTATGCGGCGGCGAAGAGAAATAGCGGGTTTCGCTTCTTCTTCAATTTGACATCGGCGGTGTTGCTCGAGTACGCCGCGGAGTGAGATTAAGGCCCGGTGTCAGCGTTCAAACTTATTCTAGGACTAGGATTTTGTATTAATAGCGCAAAAGTCTCTATGTTCGACCCAAGTTGATAAAAACCCTAATGTTGTTAAATATAGAAGTCGTCGATATGTGAAATGGACCGCTGATTGCAGTTGAAGGAGAAGCAAGACGTGAGAGGCACAAATAAGTTAATGTCACGTTTCGTCTGTTTTCGAGACTGCAGCAACCAATTAGACGTTTAGCCTCTATACTAGAAAGATGAAGCGTTATATATAAACTTATCTCACCTTCGACTTTATACACTTTGCTTTTCCCCTTTCACTGCAATCAGCGGTCCATTAAAATTACTGAACGGTTATTGAACGTGAGGTTAAAAGGGGAAGTAGCCAATAAGAATACGCGGTTGTTGACACCGCTCGGACAAAATAGGTCTAATTCTAAACACAAATCATCTATCATTAAAGGGATGCTAAAGCGACGGTTGAATTTGAATCGAGGTTGTTAAGGTAAAATCATTAGTATACATTATTAAAAAGATTTCGTATGTATTTCTTTTATAGATTTAGAAATCTTTTCCCAGAATTAAAGTGCACGTATTAAAATCAGTCTGTAAATAGGATTTTACATCAAGAACGAAAAAATTTTGAGAATATCATTCTTATTAACTTTTTACGCATGTACAAAGTTTTTGTAAAACAATTATGTCTCAATTAGGCATCAAGGTCTAACTCTAAGAACTCGACATTGTTTGCCTCTACGTGTCTGGAATGTTGAATTTCGTGAATACAAATTGCAGATCTTTCATGTCAAGCAAATTGTTAGACGTGACAGCGCTACACATCATATTTAACTAAGAAATGGTAAAAGTATCGTGAGTTAAGACTTTTTTTCGTTTTCAGCATAAACTCTACATAACAATCCAGACTGTTAGTAATGTAAATGCTTTCACTATAAAGAAGGATTTTTTAATCTATAAAAGTAATAAGATAAATTTCTTTAATGAAAATTGCGTTTAATCGGCAAAACAAATTTGTCTCCGGCATCGTTTAACACTTGGCAGACATTAATAGCGTCTATCGTAAGGTCGAATAAAAGATAACCAGGTCCGAGATAATCGATACCGAGACGATACTCTATATAGGTTGGACCAGCGAGGAACGTAAACTGTTTGCGTGACTCACGACGGACGAAGACGATTCGCCAACGGTATATTCGCCCTTCTTCTCATTACCATCGTTATTGGTGCTCGGTGTTACCGGTCGGCGTTACCGTGTCGCGACGTCCGATTTCCAATTTTCCCCGGCGAGGCTGAAAAATTAGCTTATCGCGGGCGATAATCCCGATTCCCCTAGGGATCACGACGGCGGAGCGCGTGTGCGCGCGCCCGCGGATTATAAGCCGGAGAACATATTTCGTAATCCGCAGAGAGATATATGCGTTGAACCATCCCCAACTCCTCTTCCTTCCCCTTCTATCTCTCTCTCTCTCTCTCTCCCTTCTCGGTTCGATGTCGGTAGTGAACTCACTGTATCGAGAGCTACGAATTATTATTACGAAGATTCATATGTATCTCAATGACGCATCGCTTCGCACGGGACTTAAGCTTTAATGGAGTCCCACTCTTTCTGTCTCTGCGACCCCTGCACTTTTGCGGGTCTTACCGGCTAGGCGATATCAGGGCGGCGCGAATCGACTTTCGGGGGTCGAGGAAACCCGGGGTGCGCGTGATGAGAGATAAGTGACACGTGGACGACGCTCGTGGTATTCTTGTCTGATGTTGATGTAAAGTCCGGGCTCGAATACTTTTTTTTACAAATACTTTGATACGATCAAAATGCTTTGGAGATAAACGCGCAATTTTACAGGTTTCTCGAAGAGATTTTAAGACTTACGTTCTCATCGCGTACTTGGTGTTAAATGTAGCGTTCTTCTTCTGTTTGCTCAGGTTCATATTCAACATAGACAGAACATGAAGTAAGGTACCTGTACCCAATATGCTTCCCCTAAGCTTTGGAGATTTTTGTAATTTTTTAATGAATACGAAATTAAAAAATAAAGGTTGGATTTGAAATAGGAAACATTTCTAGAACAAAAAAAAATATATAAAATATTTTTAATTATTTATATGAGTATAGTAAAGAGCAAAAGAAAAAAGATAGCACTTGGGACATATTGATTATATGTATATATACTCAATGTAGCCGAGCTATTTTCTTCTTTTTCGTAAATATTTTTGAAAAATGCGAAATAACAAAGTTAACATGTTAAATTAAGCATTTATTAACATGAAAAAAATTACACATGCAGCAAAAAATTAAACTGTGTTTACTATAAGGGGTTTTATCTTAACTTTTACCTATCAAAAAACTTCAATTAACAAAACAGAGAAAAACAAGAAATACTAATAAAAAAATTAAAAAAAACATTAAATAAAAAACAGAAATTTTAACTTTCTTGTATATTAATAAAATATATTGTGTCTTTATTAGTAGTGTTTTTGGTCATAATGGTTTCACAATACAAAGAGTTATCTTTTTTAAATTAGAAACAAGATTTTAATAAAATTCTAAAATAGATACAGTGTTAAAAAGCATAAAGAATGAGCTACAATAATATGAATTGCGGATATTTATAATTGTTAGATGATAGTTACACAAAGCAAAAACTTACCTCTGAAATTTTAGATTCAGAAAAACACAATTTTGATAAAGTGTGATTACAAGCCATAGAAAAAAGATATTGAGCAGTTAACTAGCACAGATACATCATATCGATTTCCTGAGGGATATATGTATTAGCGTTATCTGTGAAATTCAATGTGTAACTATTTGAAAATGGGGGTGAGCCAAATTGAATACATAGCCATATTGGGTACAGGTATCTTATATTTAACTGGCACTCTATAAATGGCTAATCAAGTTATATTTTTTTTATGGAATATTGAACTAATATTGGATATTAGTAAGGTAGCAATTTTGTATCGAAAAATGTGTTTTATATTTTAATACAGGTCCTGAGTAACATTAAAATAACAATGCTACAGTAGCCCAATATGTGAATTGGCAATAAATAGTAATGCTGGACCATTATTTTGTTGGTAGATTTTTGATACCATGTTTATACTGAAATTGACAAAAAGAATATGTCGAGCACCAGAATCAGTATACTGCCAGTGGATTTTCGCTATCATGTTTGCACTGAAATTGGAAGATTATCTCCTAGCGCCAGTGCGAGTTGCCAGAGGGACACTCTCGGTTAAACTCTCTCCCATAAGAAGAACACCACACACGCACGCTGTGCATTATAATTAACGTACCCATGTAAGGTTCGACACCTCTTTCCTTGTGTTAAAGCGAGCTCTCAAGGTTTCTCGATTAGAAAATCATTGCAATACTGAGAATCAATGCTCATACTATTGCAATATAAAAACTCGAGATCGATTTTCAGTATTACTACTTTTTATTGAACTACTATGTTATTATTATTACACTATTAAGATTCAGTATCGATATTTGGTACTGTTATGACACTGTAATCTCGTGCCATAACGGTATTGTATTTCATGTTCATTGCTGTCATCCTTCTATTTTATCAGTACTACATCAATATTGGTATATAATAAATGCTCAATATTAAAAGTTGATACTGAACCAATATCTCGACATTCAATTTCTTAGACCGTCAATTCTTTGCTGCTAAAAATAAATTTTTAATGTGTGAAAGTGTTTTGTAGCAAAAAAATTTGATATAATAAATCATGCGATATTTGCAATATTTCTAAAATACACTTCTTAGGACGATTAAATATTTAACGTTAAGGTTTACAAAATTGCTCATTACTTCTTAGCAATTAATTTTTAACCTGCCTCAAAAATTATCCCATTGATAGATTTTTTATTCCAACAATTTTTATTCTTCAAATTTTTTTTTTAAATTAACAATTATTATAATACCAGTAAGAAGCTGCGCATAATTTGCAAAGATGTTAAATGCTTTGATCAATAAAGTTTGACATCGACGCATTAATTCTCGCGGAAGACGGCAATGGTTCGCGACTTCCGCTCGCATCCCGTCGACGCGAGAAGAGCCAAACGGATATCGATTATGCGCTAACGAGACTCGGTCGAGGTTCCGCCGGATCGTCCTGATCAAACACATTAGCCGCGACTTCCGGTAGTAGGAGGCCTGAGTGGCCTCCATTGTCAGTGAACTCGATGACGACCCATTGTCACCTCGCGCGGCTTCACGACGTCGTTCGTTTGTCGAGGAAATGGGAAAGTCGAGTGGCTCTCTCGACCCTCCATTGTGGCGAGTAGGTTGCCACAAAATAAGCACAATCATTCACGAATATTTCCTGCGAGAAGAATCGCCCGCCGATGACATAGCAATGACGAGGCCCACGTTTTCATCTGCTAACCCGCATTAGAATGTATTTCACGCTCCGTATTTACTTTTCCTACCTTCACTTACCCAGCGACTTCAAGAGTCACAAGGAAGCTTGGAAAATCCCTACAGTTGGAAGTCAACTATTTCTTTCTACGTCTATAATCGGGACTAAAGAAAAAGATACAAGGTTTCAGTAGACCTGTCTGTTTGTCTAATTTTCTTCAAATATTTAACTCTAAAAATATCCGAGTGAATTTTGAGAAAAGGTTTCCTTCAAACAACGGAGCAGAATTTTTGCTGTGTAACAAGAGACACTGTACACGAATCACGGTGCCGTGCTCGCGAATCGTTGAGGATCCCGAGACCTTCCGTAGCGGTTTTACGGCCGCTGATAAAAATTGATGAACCCGCCAAATTGGTGGCGAGCCTCGGTACGATCGATCTTGAAAATTCCGAGCGGTTCTCACGCGTAGCCCGCACTGCCACCCTGGAAGTCCATTGATTCGCGTATCATCGTAATTTCACGGCGCGTTACCTACGCGAAATAACTCGGGGGACCGACGCGCACGGCGTTTCTGCCTTCGGCTTCAAACAAGCCACGAAATTGGTTTACTTTTCGGTGCGGCCCCCTCGCGGCCCTACCGTGTCGCCCGGATCACGCCACCCTCGCGAGGCGGCTAAAAAAGCAGCCAGCCTAATTTCCTACACCTCCCTCAAGGCCTTATCTCCTCCTTCGATTCCCCTCCCCTCCCTCTCCGTTGCACCCTGCCGCGCCGTTTTCGCAGTCCCGTTGACTTCCGTCCGGGAATTAGCCTTTTAAATTGGCTTACCTACAGTCCCATCGAGTGGCCGCAGCTTTCCCGAAATGGATGGCAGAATTCTCTTTTTTCTTCTCAAAAAGCCACCCCGGGTACTTGAAGGAAGTAATTAGGTGCAGAAATTATTAAGGCGTCGTTAACCCCTTAACGACGAGAAACTAACAATCGTCGCCGAGGAGTAATATAATAAATGTACTTAATAATTAAAATAATAGAAATTTGACATACAGATTTGCTTGTTGCCCGAAACTTTATAGAAATTACACATAAAGTTAGGACACTTTTTTCAATTTAATATATTAATCTATAACAAATAAGATAGAAGAGATGGTGGTAATATTAGTCACTTATTTATATTTTATACCATAACTTTGTTAACAATTAATATTTTAAATTGAAATTTAACGATTATATTCATTAAAATATTGTTCATTAGATTTTAGATTCAAAGTTCTCAAATATTCACCATATTACATATTATTTATAAAAATGTAACGAAACTGCATAATGAGTCAAAAAGAAGAAGGAATAATAATATAGCCACCACAAAAATAAATGTAAAAAATTAGTTTTGTTTAAAAAAGTCACAGTATTTTGTTATAAATTTATATAAAATAATTAGGTTAAAAAATTGTAGCTTAATTAATTGTAAAGAGAAATATAGGTAGATAGACTTACTTATTTAACTGAGTGAGTGGGACTTACTTGGTTTTACTTTGTGCTGTCTGTTTTCACGCGGCCGGAGTCCGTGCGAGATCACATGGATAACATCTGCGTGGACGTCCCCGTCCACGGAGAGGGTGACCGCAATGGCGATACTCCGCGAGGAGGAGTCAGACAATTTGCTAACCTGGCGAAAATATGTCCGGGATTCGTAGTCCCTTTCCCGAACGGCGCTGCCGGGTATCCGTTTTACGATTATCGTAAAACAGCGGCAGAACGGATCATTTTCCAGAGCACGCCGTTTTCCCCCGTTTTTCCCTTTCGACACTACTCGGGGAAGGACTCGAAGTCGTCCCGAATCTCCTTGCCTTGCGAGATGGCCGTATTATCGTATATCTGTAACTTCTCGTTGTCGTTTATCGCGGAAGATTACACAATCGTGTCTTGCTTTGACTTCAGGCATCAATAATAATCGAATAAAAGAGTTAAGAAATCCGCTGAAATTTCTAATTGCGAGAATCGAAGCAGTTGATTGTAAAATAAGATATCGTTATTAATTTACGCTCTTACATGTAAAAATCCCCCCTTTGTGTAAATAGTTTTTTCTTTTTTACGACTACTTTTGAATATAGAATTAAGCATAACATCATAAAAATTTATGATTGTTACAGTTATAATGTGCTTTTATTTATAAAGTAAAATTCGATTTTTGAAATATTTTGCCCTTCCGAATCTTTCTCGTCCACACTGAGAACTCGACATTCCATCCCGTCGTGGACGAGCTTTAGTTCAAGAAAATACATGCGTCGCTCGTGCAACGACATCCTTTAACGCGTAACCACTCGTGCATATGGCAGCGAGGCATCGGTACGCGATAACAGCGAAGGATATCCCCGGCTTTGTATCCCCCAACTGCGTTATGGGACCCGTGGGACTTCGGCCGCAGGCTACGCAGCTAGCTCGACCCCACGACCGCGCGGTTGCGTAGACACACGCATTACAGGCTCTTCGGGGTTGAATTTGCTGCGGCGAATCTCTCTCTCTCTCTCTCTCTCTCTCTCTCTCTGTCTCTCTCGCTCCCTCACTCGCTCTCCGCGACAATTATCTTCCACGAATACCAACGAGAGCGAAATAAACCCGGCAGAATAGGATGAATAAACAAGATGATACATGATACGTTTTTGGAGGTAATTTTCAGTAAACAGGATTATATAAATTGTAAACAGAGAGAGAAAGAGAGAGAGAGAGAGAGAGAGGGAGAAAGAGAGAGAGAGAGAGGCAAAAAGGAAGAAAGAACAAATTCTAGGAAAGCGGCTTAGAACAAGCGGAAATATATTACCACGGAGATTAGTCAGAGATTCGGCCGTGTAGAAAAGAGGGGAATCCCGGAATCTAAGGTATGTTGAGACTTTGAAGATTAAAGTGTGTTGCAGTGCTCGCTGTGTTAAAAGTCCGTCGATGCTGAACCCGATAGAGTAGAAGAATCACCGATGAAAAAGTAGACGCGATTATCGTTAAGTCCCGACACGCCCCGGGCATGCCGACCAAGAGAATTCAACTTGTGGAAATCCCAACAGATTGCTACGGGGTTTGTCGAGCTGCGGCGACGGCGGTAGCGGCGAGTCCCTTTTCATGGTGGTTTCCTCATAAATAAAAATAACCATCGCACCCCCCGAGGGATACGTATACGCGATATCGCTTTCGTGTCTCCCTGGCGCAGGAAATCAGTAAGAATAGGGTCCGCTTGTTCTCTCCTTTCTTTTCACGTGTACGTCTCGATAGATTTACTTCCGATGCCATATATTCTTATCGTATCATCGACATTATAAATTGTTCTGTATACAGTAGTTTAGTAATTTAAAGTTATAGCACTAAACTCTAAAGTCTTGTCAACTTATTTCAATATTCTCATAAAGTCTATTTATCTACATTAATCTATTATCTACATACACATACTAAAGTACATTAATCTAATTAAAATTTTCATGATATTAAGTATAAGGCATATGGATTCAATAAGATCTGAGCTACAATAATATGAATTGCGGGTATTTATAATTGTACGTTAGATAATAGTTACACAAAGCAAAAACTTACCTCTGAAATTTCAGATTCAGAAGAACACAATTTAAATAAAGTGTTATTACAAGCCGTAGAAAGGACATATTAAGCAGTTAACTAGCATAAATACATCATATCGACTTTCTAAGCGATATATTAGCGTTATCTGTGAAATTCATTGTGTAACTATTTGAAAATTGGAGGTGAGCCAAATTGTGTACTTGGCCATATTGTGTAAAGGTACCTTATATAAAAACTTTAAATACTTAATAGATACTAAACAATTAAATTAAATGAGTATTTAGTCCAAACATATCATAAATAATTATTACAACTAATTTAAATAGATTTCAAAATTAAAGATATAATTAAATTATAATGTATTCATATGCAATTAATTTATATGCCAAAAAACTTGATCTGAGGTTAAAATAAGTTTTACATAAAAATTCCGTCGTACGAGACAATTTGACGAGTAAGTTGCTCACAAGTTGCGGACTAAAGTGACTCGTGAGGCAACCGTTTCTACGGGATGTTTCTTCGTTACGTACTCGAACATGTGAAATCCCACGAGTGGTACGTCAGAATTCTAACGTTCAAGGATTGCAACCACGCGATCCTCGACGATGGTAGTCGGCATTAAATTATTCTCGCGCATATGTGTATAATCGTCGGCGCATAATGGCGGGTAGTGAAACGCAAATAGAGCGGATCATCAGCCGTGCGAGCTGTGCGTTGTGCGAGCGGAATCGCGAGAGAGGATCGTTCGCCCGCAGAAATCTCGTTATCGGTTCGCAACTCTGAGGAGAGGCGTCCGACAAGGCGTCAATTACGAGCACGCGAGCCTGCGGACAGTCATGCGCGAGAACTCTCGTCAAGTTCTCGCGAATGTTTGAAGACTTGACATAGAAAAAAATGGAGAGAACATCTGTGTGGCAAAAAAAGGAAGCTAAAGGAGCTGATTGGAAGAAGCAGATGGGCGCGCGCGCGCGCGCGAGAGAGAGAGAGAGAGAGGGAGATATCTTCTAAAAGAGACTTCAAGAAATCTGTCGAGGATCTGAAAAAGGTCCGGTGGTGAAAGGAGGGATGATAGAAATGGCACGAAACGTATGTACGAACTTGCGTTCGAGATTATTGTATTTACATTGTGGTACGTCGGTTCAGTTCTCATCTCGTGGCCTTTAATCCCGAATTAGCGTCGATATCACGAAGGTGGCGTTTCACGCGGGCCGACGCGCAAAAGGCAGGGGCTTAACACCCCCCGTCCCAAGTACCCGCTAAGCTCGTTGGGATGATTTGCTAAGCCCGCTAACAAATAGAACGATAGATGGCAACGCTCCAACCCCTGGCCGCCCTCGTGCCGCGGCTCCCTCGACTCGCCCGGCCGAATTACACGCGGATCACAGCTTCTTGAGCTCCGATTCGACGCACCTCACTTTGCCATTACCGAGATAAATTATCGCCGTTATCTCGATAAGCCGGATCCGCTGTATAATAGCGAATGACGCCCCGGGATAATTCAAACAGTTAAAAAATTGCTTCGTCCTTTCTCATGCATATACGATCCTCTTGGTGACTGTAATACAAACAAAAGTTTATATATAAAATACAAATATCTAAACATTTTTCAATGTTGAAAGGATAGAAAGAGGAAAAAATGGAAAAATTAGATTTGTAAAACAGAAGTGTATCATTTCCGAAAAACATCGATGAAAGGAAAGAAAAAGAAAGAAGAAGACGTCTGCGTGTGCGAGAGAAAAAAGGAAAAAGCGAGAAATTAATTTTACTCTGGGGTGGAATTCCTCAGAAGCACACGGAGAAAAATTGCAAATTTTTTTCTTATACAGAGTGTTCCATAAGTGCCATACAATGATATAATAGCGTGTTTGTAGGTTGAATCGAGAGATTAATCTGAATGAAAAAGTGTAAAAATAAGATATCGAAGTTATAGAAATTATGGCAAGCGATATTAACAGATGATATCGTGGAAACAAATAAAAATGCGTCAGACGTGTAGAACGTGTAAAGAAACGGCGGAGAGACCAAGAGAAGAAGGGCAGAAGGGGGACGGGGCAGGAGAGGCAGACGCAATTGGGGTGGCTCGAAAAAAAAAGAGAAATCGTGTAGTCGTGCCTGTTACATGAAAAATCAAGAAGAACTGGAAGCGACCGTTGGCGACGCGCGATATCGTGCGAGCGAAAGGGACTCGGCCGAATTTCCACCCTCGCGACAATCGCGCCCGTATATTCCGATTAGAGGGTGGCATTCACTTATAAGCCATATCATAACACTTGTCCGCGGCGCGTTACGATCCCTCGCAGGCTACGCTCGTAGGGGGTGGATGGGTAGCGGGAGGGGGCGGCTGCTTGGCCCGCGGGGGCGAGACGACAGGGGGTGGTGGCTGGCTTTTCCTCTGCCGGGCTTGCCTCTGGGGGACAGATTTACGGCCACCTTGGGTACTGATTCACCGGTCGCCGCCGCCGCTGCCGCCGCCGCCAGGAGGTTGCTCCTGTCCGAATGGACCGGCGCCGCACCCCCGGGTGCGCGCGGGCGCGAAACAACCCCGGGCGACGCCACATGTTCGTTCGTTTTCGAGGGCGGACTCTCGCGAGTTGTAATGGCCTGCGCTGAATTCCGTGCTTGTAATTATTACTTTATGAGCAACGCAGAGCGCCGAGATTGTATCGCTCAACGCGCCCGGATGTACCGCAGGAGACGTCGGTGTCGTTTTATCGAAGGGCGAAAGGGAGAGAGCTGATAAAGACGCATAGATTTTAATAAAACTACGCGATGCACTGAATATAGGTATTGATTGCTATCGTATATACCGTTGGATTGTACAAACAGCAGTAATTATCAATGATTAATAAACGGTAACAGTTAATAACAGAGTATACACTGGATTAATAATTGGGTCGTATAATTAGTAATAAGCAAACTTGGCAATAAGCGCACTAAGTGTAGGAGAATAATAAAAAAGGCCGTTACGTGTTGTTCCTTCATTTAGACATCTCAGCACGACACGTGTTCGTTATTTTAACTCGATCTTACATCTCGTGTCTGTTTGGACAGCTAGCGGCAATTATACTTCTCTTTATATTTATTATTTTAATTTTCTCCACACACACACACACACACACACACGCACGCACACCTCATGTATCTCACTTTCATCGCGCGTACATTGTGTCATGCGTACATCTTTGTGTTTCGAAGGATCCTTCCCAAAATACAATACATCTCCCTCTCGGTTTCCCCGCTTGATCTCTTACGTTTTTTCACTCTCGCCACTCTCGCCCTCTTCCTGCCTTTCGCTATGCCTCGTTTTTTAAAACCGGCGGGCCGCTTTCACGGCACTCCTTTTACGGCCGAATTTGTAACTTTAAATTGACGGGCTCGCGCGCCGCGCCGCGATGCTCCGACGTCGGTCGCCCTTTAGCGCGGCTCGCGCACCGTGAAATTTCGTGGTCTTTTTTATTGTCCGCTTTACGACGCCCGTTACGCAGACAGAGATAGAGACAGGGAAGGAGAGAAAAACAGAGAGAAGAGATGATGGAAGCTTCCCCCGATCGCCATTAAGACCATCATCGTCGGAGTCCCGCGAAATTTAGAACCACCGAATATCGGAAAGCACCGACCATTAATCACATGTTTTATCGGTTATTATCGCGCCTTTTTTCTCTAAAATAATTACGAGAACACTCGGATATATTATACGCGAAATCACACTTCTATTATGTTTCATTATATGTTAATGTATCGTAATATTACTTAGTAATAACAGCCAGGTCGTCCTTTATATGGTAATCTATGCGACATTACATGAATCACATTAAATATAGGAAACTTTGGGTATAATTTTACCAAACGCATGCCAAGTACGTTCGCCAAACTGCTTGAGAATATTGGTCAGGGCTTTACGTGACGAATATAGCGAAATAATAAAATATCTTCACAATCACTTTCTTTTTTCGAGAATCTCATTACCGATAGGGGAAAAAAAACCCAGATTCTTATACCTTTTTACACACCGCGGGTGTGTATTTGAAGCATTGGTATAAAGGAACCTTTGCTGGCTTTTGTGCCAGCCAAAGGACGCCGACGACTCCGCGAGTATGAGTCGTGGCAAAACACAGCGTGCTTCCTCCGAGACGTTATTTGCGCGGCGCAAATCAGCCCCGTTCAATTAAAACATCCTTGCCCACGGCCGTCAGGCGATCTCCTAAAGCACGTAATGTCTTCATCCCGCGATCGTTACGCTGACGCATAACGAACCGCGTACATACACAACATCCCGACAGCGCGGCGTCCTCCCCCTTCAACCGCTCACACCTTCTGACTGATCCTCCCTCGACCACTGTGAGTCGGGCGTAATTAGAGTCCCTCTAGAAGACGGGGCCTGGTCATCGCTTAGGTCCCTTTTAATTGGTTCAAGTTGACATGCCCACACAATAACGGCACGAATCAAAATACACGTTAAAGCCTTTAATGTACGTCTGTTTCATTCTAAGTGCGAAAAGCAAAAAGAGTGTAAAGAGTGCAAGCATCACAAATATTTATCTCTATTATCTAGATAACACATCCATTGGATGTCAAGTGGATGTTTGAGCTTAGACATTGGAACGTCCATCAAGTAACTAAATAAAGTCTAAACTAATAAAGCTACAAATGTCCAATAAATGCTCTTTAAATATTCACAATATTCATTAAATATTAAATAAAGGATAAAGTAATTATAATTATTACTGAAATAGACATTTAAAAATATTTAAAACAGAATTTCATATTTATTATAAACTATCTTGCCAAAAATTCTTGCATGAAATGCAAGAATGCTTTTTATAAGATTAGAGTTGTATGAAATTAACCTTAAAGTTATTATTTATTTTTATGTGATTTTATACATTTTACATGTTTTAAATATTCTGTGAGATGTTTTAATAAGATTATATAAGATCTTGTTACAATTCAATAAAAGTACGTTATTTTACTTAAACTGATGATGGACCGAAGATCACGGTGCGAGGATACATACTTTAAGGGACAATCTCTACTGACGGAACTGCGCTCTCTCAAACAATGGGATACTTCAAGGAATACGAGACGTTTAACGCGTATTTTCCTATCCCACGCAACTGTGAAAAGATAAAAGGTACATTTTTGTTAGCAGGTATACCGCGGGGCCTGTCGAGGGATGAGGATCTTAAGCTCGAGTTTCATTAGTTCCTACACAGACTGGCCGTTGAACCCCGCTGTTGGTCCCGACGCGAACGCCGGAGATCGTCCTTAAAACCTGGTTGTGACGGGAGGAGGGGCCCTACAAGAGGGAAATAGAGCGAGTGGAAGGAACAACGAGAGATTGCGCCTCGCGCGTACCATAAAAGCTACCGTAGTGGTGTCGAGATATAACGTTTAACATTTAAGCCCTTAGAAGGTTGTAAGGTTGGCTCCCTGTAATTATCACCGAGGCGCGGCGCCTTGAGGTCTTCATTATGGCGCGAGTATCCTTGTTATTTTTCTGTACCGAAGCGTGCACGCATATACGTACGTAAGCGTGCACGTCCGTTCGCCGCGAAGGGCGCTCAGGAAAAAAAGGGTTCGGCTCGACGTCGTAAAAAGATGGCCGGAGTCAGAAGGGGGCATTCACCATAGTATCCGCATAATCGAGGATTTTGCGCCAGAGAAGGAGCAAGATGTAAAGACGACAGCGGAGGTCCTTTGAACTTGTCCGGTTTATCGTGCAATCAATTTTAATCTTATTTCTGCTTTTACTTTGTATAAAATTTAGACTCTTAAATTTTTAACTTCAAAAATGTCGGAAATTTTGATTAAAAATTTCGCAAAATTGGACAGAATCTCAAAGGTGTAAATAAGAAAATATTTTCATTAAAATCTGAAATTAAACTTTTAAGATTTGATATTAGGATATGAGTTGTTACATAAAATAGCTCTTAGTATTGTAATCAATAATATTGTAAAATATTTTTGCAATTTAAAATGAACTCAATATAACTACCAAATAATCAGTAATATTGTGTAATATTTAAATACTTAATAATTATATACACCATTTCTCAAGGCAATTCAAAACGAACTTAGTGTAATCTTCAGATAATCAATATCCTAGCAAAGTATAAAGTTAACTGCTATATAAGAGATGTAAAATTATTACATTTATTTATATGTTATACAATAATAACATCTATTTTATGAAATAATGTATTAATACAGCATACTGTTCTCCTAGATAATTCAAAACAAACTTATTATAATTTCAGACAATCAATAATATTGTACAAAAGTATTAAGAGTCTGAGAGTCGTTTCACACAATTTTACCAACTTTAAATCTTATTATTTTTTATCTATATTTCATAAAAAGTAAAATACCGGGTTAGCGAGTCTCGGTGGATAGCATTTTGAAGATTTTCAAAGTAAATTAATTAAAAAAAGAAATGCAACTACGACAATATGGCCGATCTCACATCGCTGTCGCCATAAAAACGCTTAAATGCTGCAATAAAATCTATGCGGTGCAGTGCACGTAAAACAAATGATAGCATGAAGAGGAGCAAAGCGAAAAGGAGAGAGAGAGAGAGAGAGAGAGAGAGAGAGAGAGAGAGAGAGAGAGAGAGAGAGAGAGCAAGCTAAAGCGCGATTTCTTGCCACCGTTTATTTTAATTTCGCGTCTGCGCCAGCGATCCCTTTGTTCTGCCCGAATGTGCCGTTCTCATTCCTCCTCGCCTTTTTATCTGCCAATCGTTGGCACTCCAATTGTGTAACTATTTATTGTCGGAGATGAGAACTAATCGCGTTCGCGGCGGTACAGAATCTCCTCGTTCCTTAACGCATTTTCTTGGCGTTCTTTAATCCTTTGAGGACGTCCGTTGAGCAAGTCCGTTTTGACACGTATTTTTTATATTTTAACTTCTTGCTTGATTTTTATGAAACCCGGCCCATAGAAAACTTAACTTTATTTGATAATACTTTATTCAAATCAAGGATTAAAAATAAAAGAATTAAAATCCTGGAACTAATATAACAGAATTTCAGAAATTATCTGATTACATAGTGAAGCTCGGTATGAGAGTTATTAATTTTTAATTTTTGTTTAATGTGTCACATAATACTATATTTCCAGTTTTGTTTTATTTGAAGTTCGCTGAGTGGCACGGATGCCTGTAAGCTTATCAAAATCCGAATTCTGAGCCTTACGACACTTTTTAAATTTTGATATTTTTAGATTACATTTAAACTCAGTGACTCTATAACTCATTAAAACTGAGTTTTATGATAATCAGATTATTTAAAAAAATTCCAGTGTAATAAATTTTAAATTTTAAAATTTTTAGTTTCGAATCAAATTTAGTGATCTCAGAAGTCTTTTGAAAACAATGCTTTCCACAAGTTACTTTGTTAGGAAATTCTAGTTTTTGAAGAGTTAGCGACACAGAAATGTGTTACAGTAATAAGAAGTACTTCTTAACTTTATTTCCTTGTAAACATTAAATCAGACGTCACATCCGAACATTACATCAATGTTTAAAATGTTTTCCATGCGCGTAATAATATGGAGATTACGTGAAAAAAAATTATGCAACCCTGAGGACGGTCAATTAAGTGTGATTAGTCGAAAGCACAGTATCCGACAGTGATATCAATTCGAATACGTGACTCACTCGCGGGATTCGCGGGCGTGAGCCTCGCCGTCGAGATGAAGATAAAGTTGATCCTCGGTCGCGGTCGAGATGAAAGCGTCGCGTTCCGGGACGTCCGACACCTTGTTAAACGAGTTGGGGCACGCGGCGCCCCTCAGAGAAAACGACTATTTGTTAGAAGAGCGTTCTTTCTGCCGCGGACTTTTCCCCCCACGGTGACGCCGTCAACCCGCAGATCTTCCTTACCTCTAACAGAGTCGATCGATTTAGTCTCCGCGCCGGTTGCTTGAGCAGCTTCAAATAGACTTGCATCATTCCTTTTACAAATAAAGTAGATTCCGTAGTTTGATCGAATTTTTATTTTGCTTGAAAAAAGATTGAAATATTTTAAGTAATAAATCATTAATAAAAACAGAATATTTACAAACATTTAAAAAACACAAAAATTATGTTCACTGAGAAAAATATCTGATGAAATTATCCAGAACTTTGGATAAAGTGAGAAAAAAATCTGGTGAGATTAATCAGAATTCTGGTTACACGATTATTCACCATATGGTTTAGTAGGCTAAATCTGAATTCTGGTGAGATTATCCAGAATTCTGGATAAACTGAGAAAAATATTTGGTGAAATTAACTAGAATTCTGGTTATACGATTATTCACCAGAATTCTGATTAATCTCATCAGATATTTTTCTCTGTGTTTTATTATTTTAAGTGTCAAATAAGAAATTGAAATGTTTGTATGCTAATTTCAATACTGGCTTTAATATAATTTTATTTATAATTATTTTTATAGAAAGAAATTGTAACTATAGCGTTTTTTTACGTCCCGCAAATTGATTTACGGTTTTGTTTGCCGGTTGGTTATATAAGTGTACTTTAGTACCAATAATACATAGTTACAAGGAAGTTGACGAAATAAATAGAAATGTCGTGTATATGTCAACCGAAATCAGGGCTGGAACGGAGGGGAAACGAATTCCGGGATTTCGAGACCGCCCTATCACAGCACTCGAAAGATCCGGTGGCGCGAGAGGAATTCGAACGCTCTCGGTGTTGCCATGGCAATTAATTACCTTTATCCCTCCTAGGCCGTAGGTGTGATTATAACGGGTGTGCCAATCGAAAGATATCGAGAATCCGTCTGCTCTGGGGAACGCGCAATAAATACGATAATTACATAGAGATTATCATTCGATGCAAATTGGCTCGTTTCACGTGACGATAAGTTTGGCACGCACCTAAATTCACCCCGAAACGGGTCTCATTTCCATGTAATATATGATTTCATTTTATTTTTTATACTTTATATGATAAATATATATTGAATATAATACAATTAAAATTGATATATTGAATATAATTTATAGTATTTAGATAGTTTTATAATGCATATAAAATTACATAAGAAATATCAGTATTAAGATCCAGTTATGACAAATAAAATTCCATTTTTTTTTGTGTTTAATTAGTTGTAGTTTTGTTTATTTATGTTTTCTTCTTATTATTTATATTTTTGATTAGTTGTAGTTTTGTTTATTTATGTTTTCTTCTTATTATTTATATTTTTACAATCATTATACTATGATAATATGTAAATGTAAACATCAATAGAAATTTTGCATATTTTTATATAATTTTTTGAATTATAATAGTTATAAAAAAAAACTGTGTTAATAAGTTAAAAAAATATCTATGTAACTTTTGAATTTATTTGAATTATAAACTGATAAACAAATTTAAGAAACAAAAAGGTATTTATTATTAAGGAATATTTAAATTTTTACTAAGATTGAAACTAATAACAAAAATTAAGTAATATGGCAATAAGTGTTTTAAATTTTTTATTTAAAAAATAGGATAGAAAATATTATAGCAATATATTTATTTATTTATAAATAGAAGAAATAGTAACTTGTATTTTTTGCAATTTATTTAACAAAATAATTTTATGTAAGAACAAAGAAAGTATGGGACGACACTAACGAAAACTTGTCTGCGCGAAACAAATAGAACAGTTTACGGGAGAACTATTTAGGGTTGAAAGCAGTATTTCCTTGGTCGACGATGATAGCTCTGGCAAACCGAAAATTAGGCGAGAAGAAGGGACAAAAGCGAAAATGGTAAGAGAAATAGCTAGCGTTCTAGTTGGATGTTGTTATCAGTTGCATTATTATCCGAACGTATTTTTCTTGCGTTTCTGCATGTTTGAATTCACTAGTCAAAACAGATAAATTCAGAGCAATACAGAGATGAGATAAGAAAAGAGAGAGATTTATTTTAATCTAAAATCACAATGTCGTAAAGACATATAAAATACGTAATTATTATACGTATATCAAAATTTTCATAAAATTAATATGTGATAAAACTTTTATGTCTTTTATAAAATAAAATTAAACATACATTGTCATAAATAGTAATCAGTTTTGTTTTTTATATTCAACTTGCTGAAGTATTAAACAAAAAATATAAAAATATAATTTTAAAAATGTATATACGATGAAGTATTGCATGACTTTTCAGAATATATAAAATTCTATTAATTTTCATCCAAATTTGCTTGATATATTTTCAATTATAATGTTTTTCTGCGTATAGCAAATTAATGCAAAGAATTGCAAAGAATAGAACATTCGACGTGACTTTATTATATATAAAATATTTAATATCTGGAGGTTAATAATTTGATTAGTACGCGTACTTGCTTCTACCTTATTGTTATTATTAATTCGAAAAGTAAAAAATATATATAAAGTGTAACTAGAAACAATAGCGTTGTCATGGCAGATAGCGCTTGAAATTGGTTGCAATTAATCGAATCCTTTCGTTCATTGTGCTAATTTGCCAGATGCCACAGGTCTCGAAAAGATCTTAACTTTTATCACGAGTAAGTGCGCGTACAGTTAATCGGAAATGCTGTGTAAAGCACCGCGCAATAATCATAATTAACTATCTTTTCGCGAGAAATGTGTTCGACTGATTGTGAATGTGTCATGAAAGTGCCACGAAGGAACTGAGAAGAGGACGAGCTCTAGGAAAGGCATCAGACACCACATAGTGTACCACTTGTCTAAGGTAAACAAAAGTATTTCTATTTATTATTTGGTGTATGCAAATATTTTGTACTATTTTTCAGTTTTTTATTAACTTTATTATTTAATATTAATTAATATTTTTAAATCTATAAGAATTTAAAATGCAGAAATAATCGAATCTTGTTTTATCTCGTGTTTATCTGCTTATCAATAATCGAGAAACAAAAATATTCTACTTGGTTGTATGCAAACATTTTGCATTGTTAGTTTTACAATTATGTATATTATTATATCTTCTAAAGTGTGGATTCTGAGGAAAAATGTACGTATTTACATGTGTAAGAAACCTGACAATAAAGAATACAATTTATTATATATAACATAAATGTATATAACATAGATGTGTATACACAATATAAAAATTAATAAAGATTGATGCAGAACGTTTGCACATATTTTAAATAGAAATACTTTTGTACAGTTAAATTGTACAAATGATATACTTATATGCAATGACGGTACAACTATGCAGTTAAATATATGTATACATGTATGTATATAATAAAATTTGTTTATTACATGGTATAAATTATTAGTGCAGTAAATAATTATACATCTATTATTATGAGATAATAATAATAAATAATATACAATAATAATAACAGATTTATTTAACATACGTTTTTATTTTTATATTGTATTTATATTATTTTATCTTATTTTATCTTATATTTGTACAATATAATTATTTACATTATTTTTAACATACCTTGTAAGTTAAATTATTTATTCTCTAATTTAATACTGAATTGTTTAGAATTATGTAAGAATTATCAAAGATTTTTACTAATAAAATTTACTTAATTTGAAGAAAGTTTAAATCTAAAAGCAAAGTTTTTTGAGAAAACTGTACAAATTTACTTAAAAGTTGAATAAAAAATTTAACGCGCGCAATTATAATATTCCCTAAAAATCAATAATTTCGGGCGCTTCCATAATTTTGTTCGTTTATTCGTATTTTACTAATCATAATGTAGCGACGATGCAATTACAACTCTGTTGCGTGTTGATGAGCCATCTCTTATTTTAACTAGAAGTAATAGATTTGTTATTACTTACAAAATAATTACATTTTATAAAGCGTCATTGCCCTACGTCTCTGGATATAAATCTATCCATTACAATCGCCAGTTACAAAAGTCTCTTTCGCTAATAATTATCATGACGCGAGGAACGTCGAGGAAAACTTTTGTTTGACACGCGTAACGCGTCTCACCTGCGCCTCTCTTCTCTGTGCGATCGGCAATCAGCGCAGTTCGTTCACGATAGTTGTGGCGCGCGGCATAAAATCATAATCCAATTTGTCCGAGGAGACCGCGATGGATGCGGGTAGGTCAATGAAGTCGTCGCACCTCCGGTTGGACCGAACGTTTAATCATCATAAATTTCGCGAGAAACCGCAAACCGGCTTCTCCCCGCGGCGCGAAGGAATGGAATCGAGGGACGTATCACGCCGCAGCCACCTGCGAGAATCTCTTGGGACTTGTGTGAACTTTCAGGTATTAAAATCCGAAAGCTGGGGAACTAAGCTGTTTCGTACTTACAGGATTTTTTTCTAAGATGTTCTTTTATTCAAATCGAGAAAATAGCAGAATCTAACAAATCAAGAGAAATGGACTTGCGCTCCTCTAAGTATATTTTTCTTAAAGTATTCTGTAAAGAAGGGACATTACAATGTTTTGTAACTGACCTTTCTTGTTTTTTAAATAAGTTGATGTTATTGAGAAATGCAGAAATTGAATTAAGAAGGCAAATTATTTTCTGGAAAAAAAATCAATTTTTAAAGAATTGTCTTTTTAATATCTATATCTTAAGAAAAATAATATTTGTAACTATATTGTTCATTAACAATAAATTTTAGAAAATCTTTATTGTAAAACTTTAAACGTATTTTTCTCAATGTCTACTGTCTCATTAAGATTTGCACGCGCGATAACTTAGCTAATACATTTTAATATTTTTAAATAAAATGTTATGTTGATATTATTGGATACAGATAATATTAATTTTGGAATAGAATATTATTCTCTGTAATGTCTCAAGCCACTTTTTAAATTTTTGGTTTAATTTTATTTTTATAAAACAAAGAATATATTTTAACAATGTCAATTTTTTATAACAAATATTTTGTTACATTTTAAATAGAAAATTCTAATATAAAATCGTCGAAGCTATAATAGTTTTAAATGGAGTGTTTAATAAATATAAATAAAAAAATTTTATACGTAAAATAATCAATGATAACAATACTTTCATAAAACTTTCTTGACAATAATAAAATTTTTATACAATACACAGTAAGGATTTTATTAAAAAAAATATTTTTCTGTTTTTGTAAGCGAATTTGTTATAGAAACTATTTAAAACATTCTTATTCAACAGCTTAATATTACGCGTCAGCGTTAATATGTGCCAGCTGTCACTTTATTGACAAATTCAATCTAAAGATTAGAGAAAAATATTTTTATCGACAATATCTCCACGAAGGTCTGTTATATCAACCAAATAAATATGGTAATCGAACAAAATTCCAGCTCTGTCATTTTATTCGTAATCTTTAAACGCTCTCCATTTGAAAAAAAGCTGTAATAACCTTGACATTTTTGTATTACAATTTTTATATTAAAACGTTTGTCATTAAAATCTTAATCGTCAATTTAGGGACATTTTACATACGCTGATGTGGAAAAATGTGTTGTATTTGTGACTATAATTGCATAGTAAAATAATCCTAGTCAGGAATATCATTTTTATAATAATTATTATTTGTAATAATACTTGTAGTAATTACCATATGCTATATTTTAAAGCTGTATAATTTATAGTACAGTTTTTAAATAATTGGTATTATTATAAGTATATGGTTATTATAATCATATAGTAATATTATTGTAATTGTTACTATAAAATAATATTCCTAACTATAATTATTTTACTATGCAATTATATTATATAGTCGCAAATATTATATAATTTTCTACTAGTGTAGACAGAAATACATACATATATGTAGTATTGTGATGGTCCAGATCGATTATTGACAAGAGAGAAATTGGTTTATTGAAATTGTAATATATTATACAGTCAGAGATACGTGGTGATGATCTTTGCCTATTTATTTATTTCTCGTTTCTCGTACTTTCCTTATCGTCTCGCGCCTCGGACGCATCGGTTCGCCGCTGATTTTATCCAAGGCGCTTATATTCGCCTATTGCGCACGTAAAGAGCTCGTTGACTTTATTGGAACGCGTTCTCCGAAGCGTTTCGCCATCACCATCGCGGTGTCATAAATTTCGCGGGCCGCGACGAATTATTTGCGGCCTGGCGCGATGGCGACGGCGGCGGGTTTCGCGCGGGACGATTTCTCGAAAGCGCCGTTGCCCGCCTGTCCAGAGGATCGGAGAGTCGGGGGCCCCGGTATCAATCTAAATTACAAATTCCATCGAACAATGGCGTGAGCGGAGGGAGGACCTCCGGCCGTTAATGCGAGCGGCCGAGAGGGAGATTGCGCTCGCTGGCCGAGTGTGGAGCGCATTAACTTAATTTATTTGCCCTTTATTCGGCCGTCAGTCGCGCCGCCAGACGTCGACCGGCGGTGCCACTTAACAGCAGAACGATTGGGAACTTTGTGGACTATTCAAAAAGAACTGTTATTTACGAGTAGCGCGAATTGTACGGGACGCACATAACTCGAAAGCCGTGGAAATTATTGATTGAAATTAATTCCCATTGAAAAATAATATGACGTTTGAAATGGATTCAGATTAATCCCCCGAAATATTAATTTCAATTGCATTTATACAAAGTTGAATTGTTACTTTGATCACTTTGGATATTTATTTCGAAGACAATCGCAGAGTCAAATGAAATTATTATAATTCATGCATTGTATAAATTGATATTATGCACTAGCTAAAATCACAGGAAAAGGTAGTTAGTACTGGCATTTAAAGCGGCACCCTTTATTAAAAGAAAAACTATTGCATTCCTCAAGAGAATAAAAGTTACATGATTTTTTTGTAAGTTTTTTGCGTAATTTTTTCAATAATAGTGAATATATTATTAATAACATCAAGTTATTTTGTTTCCTATAAAACTGTTATATATTTTTATATATTTTTTTCTTTTGTATTTTTTCATAATAACATAAAACATAAAATTGTAAAGCGTAAACCGATGCAATTCTGTTACTGAGAACAAACCATAGATGTGCATTCTTTTTTATATTATAATTTTATTTTAAATAAATCTTTTATTTTTCTATTTTTATCTTTTTAGTTTTTAAATTGCTTTTATTTTTAAAATGAACTGTGAATGAATTTATTTTTAATTTGAACTGTTTTATCTTATAATCTTTATCATTAATAATTTATTAATTTATTTAATAGTTAATTTTTATACACTACAGAGCCATGTCTGAATTTAGCCATTACTGCCTACTATGTCAGTTTTAGGGTTCAATTTTTCACGTGTTTATCTTTGATTAAATTGTGAAACATTTATTATTACAAAATAGAAAATATATTGTGAAAACTTACATCATCTCAGAAGATATTTTCTACATTTATGTTTTCAAAATTTTATCTTTAGTTTTTGTTTAAGAAATATTATTGAAAAACAAAGTGGTATACCAGTGATTGTGATGTTCGTCTGTACCCATATGAATGGCGTAGCTAAGGAGCTTAAATGAAGATATCGATGAGCAAACGCAAAGTTTTCCAAAAGAAGCTGAGAAAGTTTAGCTGTACAATTCCAGAAAACATAGAGCCGATGGGGTAATAAATTCTAGGCAGGACAAAGTTCATGGTAACCGCGATAGACCGACCCTAAGTACGGGGTGTAGTCCGGGCCGAGTTCGTATTAAGTTTTGGGGAGGAAGGGGGGATGTAAAGCACGGTCGTAACGAGGGGTGGCTTTCCTATGATTTCGAAACAAGACTACTAACACCAGCGACCATTCTGTCCATGAAATGGGGTGCAGGTTTCAACCGCTTGCACCCCGCCGACAAAAATTATATTTGGATTACAAGCATTATCGCCCCGGACTAAACTTGACTTTTATGGCAGCGATATCGTTTCGGGGGTTTGCGCTCCACCAATTTTTCATTTATTCAATCGGAAATTAGGCCAACAGTTGTTACAGATTTTCAGATAAACAATGTTACGTTTTAGTTCTTTTTATAACAAATATTTTATTAATATAAATCCCTGATGTGTTTTTTATTATAACTGACAATCAATTTAAAATAGTATCAAAATTTATATCCGTAAGCTGTATAAAAATTCGTATTTTTGACTTCTAGTTTTATTTAAAACAACAATTTTCAATTACACTTTTATATAAATCTTTATTAATTTTACGTATATATAAAAAAGAAAAATTGCATACCTGTAATCTCTTTTTAAAAATATTGTTATTGTCATTCATATATTTTCTTTCGGACGAATTTGACATGTGATTAACTTATTAAGTCTCTGGTCCTTGGATCATTACCTGTCTTTTCCAGACATTTTCC
Organism: Monomorium pharaonis; assembly: GCF_013373865.1. Classification (NCBI taxonomy): domain Eukaryota; kingdom Metazoa; phylum Arthropoda; class Insecta; order Hymenoptera; family Formicidae; genus Monomorium; species Monomorium pharaonis. Next base: position 24,218,524 of record NC_050471.1, on the reverse strand, counting down.
TAATTTAAATCTTTGTAATTCTAGTTAATTTTATTGACTACAATAGACATTTAAGAGTTAAAAGACCCGTCTTGCCTTTTCCAAAAATTTAATTGATAATAACGCCTGGAAAAAGATGTAAAGATTTAAAGTGGAGTTAAAAAAATAAGTGACTCACTTTTTACTAACAAAGGTACAATTAATAAATAATTTATGTTTTATTAAGTGAGATAAATTAACATAATTAATATGAATTACTTAGATAATAATTATCTTAATTAATTTTATTTAAAACGATAATTATCAAACGATAATTATCAGTCAAATATTTATCCAAAAAGACAGTGGAAACATTGATTTCTTTATTTACTTTTCCAATTTTTAATTTTCAATTTTTTCTTTCCAAATCTTCCATTTCATCACTGACTCGATTTTCGGAAGAAATAACTTTTTATCCGTAGATATTGAGATTTAACCCTGAAAACAAATAATTTTGGTATACGTGGAATTCTCTAAATCTTAGAGGATTTTACTCTTATTTAAACCCCCAAAAATTTTCCTCTCAAAATCAAGAGAAAGATAGTATAAACTTATTCTTTTATTATTATTATTTCTATATATTATAAAAATATAATATTCTTACAAATAGAAAAATCCACTACTTTGTTGCTTCTTTTATGCTGCACGTAAGAGGCCACTCTGCTTTAAATCAACATACAAATATTTCTTAATAAGACATTTCTCTTAATATAAGAAGAAAACAGTTAGAATAACATATTCCAAATTTGCAATGAATGCTTTACTTTATTCAAAGAATAATATGTTCGTTGTAAAACATTAAGCTTAAAATATGAGATTATGGAAAAAATCACTTTGAACATGAAATACTTTTTTTAGGGTGAAAAATTTTCATTACATGACATTAGGATTTACAAACATTTAAAACAGAAAAGCGGATATATAACATTAAGAATTTAAGAAGAACACAGGAAACATGTTTATGATAAGAGAAGGATGAAACGTAAAAGAATTTGGTATTAATTATCTACAAATCTCCTGGGAGACCTGCTAATGAAAATGATACTGCGACTCTTATACTGATGACGCCGAGTTCACGTAATACCGAACGTCGATTAGGTCGGCGATTTCCATCCTTCGCGCGAATTCATTTCCCTATTATTTCGCGACGTCGCCCAGGTGATATATGAATTGTTTGGTACGAGAACGCACGCGCGAATTGTCCTAAATATCCATCGAGCCTCTCCTTGGGGTGTTGAAGCGAGTCGCGTGCCGGGCATCCATCATCCCTTTAAAAGGTCCGCCGAAGGGAGGGAAAGCCGGTCCGCTAAACGTTGTCAAAACGTTGACGAAGTCACGTGCGAGGTCGAAGAAACGCCCGTTGATCGACGAGCACGCCTTCGGAAATTTTGCCTTGCAATTTTATCCTACGAGGATGCATCGCGCTCTTCTAGAATTTCCGTTTGAGGACCGAGGGTTACTGGAAGAATGAAGATTTAATCGTGTGTGACATTGACACAGTGTAGCTATTGATATTTTTGGAAACTTGAAACTATAGTTGATAGATGTTTCTTAATCGGTTACGAGAGTCAGAAGGTCTGGTGAGAAATTAATTGGAAAATTTTAACAGACGATACGTTCCATAATTTCGTCATCCATAGAAAGATTGCAGGAACATTGCAGAAATATTTTATCGTAAGATTACCATATTGTGGAAAACTTTTTGAAATATTGTTGCAGCATTGCTGCATCATTGTGGCGTTTGATAAAATATCCGCTTTTGAGACTATTGAAATGCAATATTGCAGCAATATTATATAATATTATTATAGACATTATTTTAATGTTCTTAATAATATTTAATATGCAATCTCAACAAACACCAACTAAAGTCAGATAACTGTCAACTATAATTTTCTACTCAAGAATATAACTGTTATAAAATTATAACAGTTATATGACTATATATTAACATATTTTGACACGTAACTTACAGAATTATCATACGTCCCTTAATTTTTGCATAAAAAAATAAAAAATTTTAGTGTCACCTTATTTATTTTTGTCTTACATATATTATATTTCAAACTCAATTTTAAAAACGCATTTCTTTGAAGGAATTATTCTATTAAAATATCAACAAAAAATCTTAAAAGCTTTACTTCTTATTCTAAGTAGTGTGGCCTTTTATTTATTATGAGAAGTAATAAAATCCACCGCGTTTATCTAGTAGTGATAGGGCGTACTGCTCTTAAGACGACATTACATTTTACAATATTTTTGAAACATTGCGACAAAATTACTGAAGTAATAAATCTTTGCAACGCCTTTGCAACACTGCTCTGCAATATAACAACGTTGCAACGTTGCAGCAATGTTGCTGCAAACTTCTATGATGTACGGCAAACTCTAGCCGGAGATAATAAACTAGAATTTAATTCAGGCGACTTCAGGTGGTTGTCCGAGGGTCGACCCAGACAGACTCTCTCGTTCGGCACGTTGGCAGTGATTTAAAATGATACGCGCTAGCGTGCCCGCCCGGCACGCTCGGGGTCATCCCAAGAGTGCAGTACCTCACAGTCAGCCTCCTCCGCCGGTTTCATGCGACGCGATTAAAAAGCTCCCGCTCCGGGCGCTGCGGATGGCGTTCGCCCTGCGAATTTATCAGCCCGCGAGACAGGCCGTCCCGAAAACGATCGTTTCACCCCGCGCCGCAGAGCCGAGTTATACTCGTACGAAGGCATCGTGGAAAGGCATGTCCCACGCCCGTGGACGATCATTAATACGATTTCCGAGGTCGACCTCACTTCCTCTGATAGCGGCGTCTTAAAGTCTGTCACGGTCACACGGAGCCAGTTGCGCTCTCGCTGGTATCTCGGCTTTCATCCCTCCGTCACCGCCGCTCCCTCGCCGAGGAATATTAATTATGCCCGGCGATAATGACCGCGCGCGCGAGCAACAAATCCGTTAATTGACCGCGCAGATAGCCGGCGCTCTTCCTAGGGTGAGAGACAAGTGTGCCGATTGATAGGACGGAAATAGATCGGCGGCGGAACTTTAAATCGGAACGGCGAATTCACGACTCTCCTCCATGCGGGTGATTTATGTTTCCTCCTAGAGCGCGGAGAGTCGCGGCCTAGTTTGCATCGCTGGAGCGATGCACCGCACGCTAATCAATATCGTTCTGTAATTTTCCGACAAGCCATCTCTCTCTCTCGTCGAAAAACCACGAAGCGATTTGCAGAGAAGCCAAATATGATCGTCGCTGAATCTCGGTGCCTAGCAATATTTTATATCTAAAGTTTTTCAATACATTTTCAAACTAGAAAGTAAGAACTTGTGGAATCAAAGTTTAAACGAGTGAAACAAATATGAGTCTAGCGCGACCGACTGTGTAGGCAGGTATACATCATAAATTAAAAATTTTAAGAACATTGCATTCACTTGGTTCAACTTTAATTCATTATTTAATGAAATTAATTTATGCAAAAAGAAAACACATATGTATAATAACTTAATCTTATGAGTATCTCGTGCTTTGTTGATAAGTCCTGGGTGAAGATTACTAGTCGAAATCTAATGAAATTTGGATCCCTAAGCTAAATGGCATGGGGCTACAAATGGGTAAAGTTTTGAGAGATCTTGTGTGTTAACTCACTTCAAGAGTTAGTAGAACATAAGAACTTGTTGTCGGTCTGAACGCAGGAGTAAAAAGTTAAAAATTGTTTAAAATCAAATGCAAACAAAGACTTTTGTATTATTTTACTTGATGATAAATCGTGAATGAAAATACAGATATGTATTTAAAGTGTCAGAGATAAAATAAGTGATATTTTATTTTTGACAATTTTATTGTTCTACCATATAAATATAATAATCATAATTATAAGAAAAATGTGAAGGCATTATTTTATATTAATTTATTTATAATAATGTATACTTAGTTTAAAAATTCTGTCTGTTCGTTAAAACACTTCATTATATAAAACAAATGCTCAGTTCATATTTGTTTTTTTTTAATTGCACGGGTAGCATAAAACTTGATTCTAAAATTTTTTAAAAAGTCAGAAAATATCAGAATCAACTTTTATGTCACATTTCTCTACAATTTAAAAAAAAAGAAATTCAATGTAAATTCAGCTTTCGTTTTGTACAAGAAATATGGAGAGTCATTTGATTTTCTTTGATTTCTTAATGATTATAAATTGTTATACATAATGTAAACTTGAAAATTTTTGACTTTTTAAAATTTGAATTATTTATGTATCTTGATGCTATTTCATAATCTACATAGAGATTAATTGATCCCGATAATTTCAAATAAGAAAACAAGCTTGGCATTTTTATTGTTAATATATATCTTAGTAACACAAATCAAGTTAAAATATGTAATATATGAAGCAAGTTTAATACATTTTCAGTATTGTAATTTGTACGCCGATTTTAGTAGTTCTGTAACAAATTAATTTTTTAAATTTAAAATAATTTAAGAAATACTTAATTGCAATTAAATTTTAATGTTATAAAAACAATTAAAAACACTATTAGTAACAATAAGCTTCCGACAGAGTGTCCGAAAATGGGGACATGTTCGGTCATTGGCACATTTACCTTATCCTTTGCCATGTTCTAAAATGCATACATTATTTCCAACTTCAGTTTGTAATTGCGTTTTAAGTCCAACAGTAATCGGCGCACAGTTTATAGAATTGAAAAAGATGTATTTAAAAAAAGTAATATAAATATTATATGCACCCAAAGATGTAGTATTGACCATTTTTTATGATTTTCTAAATATATGTGTTGATTATTTATGAGGTCTAGTTTATTAAAAAGATTTCTTGATGTCCGGAATGGGATTTCTCGAAGCGGAACGTTGATGATTTAATACAAGATAGATTTAAATACAAGATAAATAATATGTATGAGAAACGTGGAAAATACTTGTGAAGTGAATTCCTAGAGTTTAATACGTATTGCAATGTTACGGAGGGATTGTAGTAATTGATCGATTGGTTTTCGGAAAACGGATCTAATTTATCTGACGAAGAAGACGCATGCATTAATCACCCGGCAATCGCCGCGTAATGATTTCACAACAGTTGTGTTCGCTGAAAGCAGCCATAAATCGAAGGAGCTCGCGAGAGAAAGACAGTCAGACTAATGCCGAGTATTTCTCATGATTAGAAAACCAGCGAATTAAAATGTAATCATGAATCGAAAATAACAACGTATCATCTTGTAGATTATAATTTCAACCTGCCTTTGCTTCTTGTATCTTCATACCTTTACGACGTCGTTATTTTCAGAGACAGAATAATACAAAATTTTGGCATAGTCGGATTATTCTGTCAGAGAAGGACAGAGGAAAGGGAGAGAATTGGCGAGATAGGGAAGAAGGTGATAAAGAGGATGTCGGATGGCAGGAGAGGAGGAGGTAGGGAGAAAGAGAAAGAGAGAGAGAGAGAGAGAGAGAGAGAGAGAGAGAGAGAGATCGAGAGAGAGAGAGAGATCAGATAGAGTGGCGTACAGTGTTGTAGTGGGATCTCGAAAAGAGCAACAAATCCAGTGGCTTTATCGGCCATCGCCGGTGTAATCCTATAGGTGCTTAGCGTGAAATCCCATAATCGATAGTTTGCTTAACCCGATGCCACGTGGCGCCGCGTGCAGGCCTCCATTAAGAGCGAACTTACGCACACCTTTAATGCAAAATGCGCACGTTACGTTACGCCAAGTGGGAGAGAGAGAGAACGGAGGGCTCGAGGGGTGACCGTATCTCTATGTTAATATGGGAATGTGGACCCAACGGTGGCCCATAGGGGAATTCGATACGCCCCGCGCGACGCATCTGGACGCGGCTTTCCCGCGGCCGACTTAATTACCGGGGTCTAACGAGCTTCCCTTGCGGAAAATTTTCTTCTCCGCGAGAGTATTGAGAGACAAACTGACGTTTATGAAAGTACTACGACGACATCATGCGACGATTAGCTGAGCCAGAAAATCGAAGTTGAAGTGATTCAAGCAAAGAGGATCCGTAAAATGAATCTTTTTATGTCCATGGCATCGATCATAGTAGTTTTTGAAAAGATTTCAGTATTTCCCATTTCATGTATAATTTAAAAAGAAAAATGTTGCAACGGAAATGTGTTTAAAATCTAGTATATTGCAATAAATTTAAAATTATGTCCAAGTAGCAAGTAAAAAGTCATGACATCAAAATAACATCAAAATGGTTTCAAAATTATTATTAAGAGTTACTTTTCAATTAATCACAATTCTTTATTTATATAAAATTATTATTAAGATTTTTCATTTTTCGATTAATCACACTTCTTTTATACAAACTTTTCTTCACATTTTTATTTATTATGTGTTTTATATATAAAATATGAATATAGAATATATTACGTAAATAAAATTATTATATATATATGTATTTTAAGTATTTTTAAATTAAACATACTTAGATATTACAGCTGTAATTATATTGTATTAATCAAAGAATAAATACTGAATAAAAATATAATAACCTTTCAAGTACATTTTATATATAATTTTTATCGTGATTTTTTAATATTTACAATTTACTAAATATAATAGATTTAAATGTAATTTCAGAAGAACTTTAAATATGTAATATGTAAAATGTTAATATGTTTTTTTGATAATATTTTAAAAGAGAAAGATTTTTTAGTAACTTTTCAGCAACTTTTTTTTTTTAATGCAAAGATCGTAGACATTTTGTTAATTCGAAAATATTACAGATATGCAGTTGCAATTTTTATGAAATGTTTCACTTTTCAATTAAAATACTTACTTATTTCTGAAAAATTGAAATGCCAAGTATGGATTAAAATATAAAAGAATAAAAAATGAAAATAGAAACAAAAGACAATATAATAAAGAAAATAAGAAATAAAAAGAGAGATGGGAACCTACTCATATCATCATTAACAGATTAAGCGGTCTCAAAAGGAAGTAATAAATTAGAGCGGCTATCAATCATGATGGTCCTGCCATCACACAAAAACTTATAATATCTTTGATTTATTACGTCTGTAACCCATTTTCAGTAAAACTGGATTTATACCTTTTTTTCGAAGCAGTAACTTTTTTCATAAGTGTTTCAAATGCTTAATGGAGGCGGTGGTTCCCGAACAATTCAACTAGAGCAGGATGTTCCCAAATAATTTAGCCATCTTCGTATAGCCCCGACCACGTCGAATTGCTGGTACACACGATTACGTACGCCTCGTTTCCCCGTCATGGGAACAAGCCCCCGTCGCTGTTTCGGCGGGGTCGGTCGTTCTAATTCCGATCGCCGTGAAAATGGTTTCAATACGCGGCACGTCGATTGGCTACAGTTAATTAAGCCGACGCGCGTAGTATCACGCGACTTTTCTAACATCTCGCTCCTCCGCATCGATATAATCCGGGTACGGAGAAAGAGAGAAAGAGAGAGAGAGAGAGAGAAAGAGAGGGACGGAGAGAGGGAGGAAAAGAGACAGAGGAAGATACGATAAATTCACCATCGCTGTATCGCAAACTATTTCTTTATTTGCGATCGGGTCACGTTGCAGGCTGTCCCGTGCGCGCACAAACGTGCCGGACCTAATCGATTCTCGATGTTCGATTGCTCGAAACCGCCGCTTCATAAATAGAAGCTTAGCAATTTCCTCCTCCATGCGGCAGCGGCGGCGACGGCGCGCCGCCTCTTTGCTCTTATTGGCGACGATAGAGGCGGGATTCAATAGTTATTCATTAAACTCGAATTCAGTCGGGCAGGATGCTGGGGTCACATCCACGGCTGACCTTGCGGCTATCTTCAAAGGCCTTATCTCCCGCCGCGCGCTCTCGCTCCGTCGTTCTTCTGCTCGTTTTCTTCGCCGGCCTCGCTGTCGAGCCATCGAAAGGCCGGCCGGTCGATATGTTCGGCTGGTGAACGATTGGAAATCGACCGTCTTCTATCGTCAACGAACCGCTTCCTGCTTTGGTATTTCTGTCGCGCGTCTGCACGCGGCCTTTTCTGGGCTCGAGCCTCCCGCGCGGACGTCAACGACCGCGCGAGCGGAGTCAGAGTGGACAACGGAGAAACATCTCTTTGATGCTAGACATTTGATACACATCGTTATGCAGAAATAATATTAATATGAATTATATTTTAATCCCTATGTTCCAACTTTATTTTTTTTTTCTTATCATTCGGTCTTGTAAAATTAATACAGTTAGCTTCATTGAAATCTATCAGAAGATACCTCTAAAAAAGAGTAATTTCAAGTTTTAGTGACCATATCCGCGCAAGTACCCAAGATCGTAGATAATCGATCGTAAGTATTCTCGATTACGGTCTCGCTTGCGATTATCATATTCTTCGTGAGAAGAATTTCCAATTTCAGTTTTTAATAAACCTCATTGCTTTATGCCGCGAATATCGCTCTAGAGACCATTCTCGCGCATTAAATTATGCCGAACTTTCAATATAACATTCATTCACCACTACGTCGAAACGATCCTCAGGATGCCGTGTCTCAGGGTCGTCTTTATAACTTCAGGATCCCCGGGTTGACCAGCTAATTTAAGACCTACAAGTGTTATTTATTTAGTGACACAAGTTTACACAATTGTTATTATATTTTTGTTATTTATTGAATGTCAAGAAGAATAAAACAATGCTCTTGTCGACTTGTGTGTCATTAAATGGATAGCGCCCTATCGATATTTAACGAACCACTTGTCTGAGGTAATAATCATATGTTCCCAAAATTCTTATATCTTAAATATTGCCACCTATATATTAAAATATATTAAAATAAACAATTATACAACTTCTAGTTACTATAAAAATGTCATAATTAACTTAATAAATTATAAATCTATGTTATATCATAGATATTTATTTGAAGAGTTAAAAATACAAATAGATCAAGTCCAGTTGCGGAGAAATTTGGTTCAAGTACACATTTTGAACCTCCGCAAATTCTTCTGTTTAACTTGAACTCTCATCTACTGGGAATCTAAATTGCGCTTTTATTAATTAAAAGCTTCAGCTCTTCATTTATCCGTCCTAAAGTTTATAATTCTAAGTGAACAGAAAACTTGCCGATAAAAGTCCGCACATCTACGTTACGTCGATAGATATAACAAGACACATCATCACACATTGTTTATGATAAGATCTTCAGAGTTTAAAGCTTGAAGACATAAACTCCCTCCGCCTACTATAGGACGCCACTGACCGTTCCCATCATCGATTCCGCAACCCCCATGACCGAAAGATTGCGTCCCTTTCCCCTGGCCTACGCCAATGTCCGATGATGAAGTTATCCAGCGATAATGGCTCCATTACATCGCGGCGTGCTGCGGCACACCGTCCCTCCGACCCCTATCGGGCCCCATGAGTCCCCTTCGCGCAGATGTAGCCGAGAAAGGGGGAAAAGGGAGGGAGGAAGGGAAGGTGGAGGAACGGACATCGTCGCACCGTATACTTACTATGGCGATTGTTTATGTTGGCTGATGGCCACTTATGCTGCACACACATCGCATTACGAAGCCGTTCTCGGGGCCTCACGGCCCGTTACTTAGCCCGTGGCCTGGGCATCGTAGGGTAATGGCGAACGCGTTACGGATAAAATGTATACTTAGCCTCACAGCTCGATGGCACCGATCCCTTGATGCCTCGGCAATATCGAGATTACGCCATTCTCTCCTCCCTCTCCCTTCCTTCCTCGTCCTTCGCCTTCGTTTCGGTTGGATACTTCCTCGTTTCTTGCTTCATCGTTGTCGCGAATTTCGATTGCCGTTTTCCGAGAATGAGGGAATATTTCGACGAAGCGTCCGTCGTTGGAGCTAAAGCCTGATGTATTGCATCTTTTCATACCAAACCGTTATTAATAATTTCATTGAACGAAAGTTTTAAAAATTGATGACAGGGATAATTAAGATGGCACGTGTATATGTTTAAAATGTCGTTTTTACACTGACCAAAGGATTTGCATTTTTAATTCGTATTATTTCACTCAACACTTGGTAGCTATTATTAAATTCTTTCTCAGTACGAAGCATTGCGCTGAATCGATATTCGTGTTAAAATATTCATCAAAAATTATCGATACTTCAAATAATGTATTATCTGATAAAAAAGAGAAAGAGAGAAAGAAAAATGGATATTTTAATATTTTACCATGGTTAACTTGTACCATTTGGCTCGGAGCATCTTACGGAAAAAAAGGAATGGCGGCCGGTCGAATACAAACATAGCTATCGTCTAGATTCGCACCGGGCGTATCCATCGTATATCGGTTCGCATTTAGCATAATTCGACGTTTCGCAAGTGGCAGGACAGGTGCGCACCCCGCGGGGCGGGGGAGGAGGATGACATCAGCGCGTGGCATCTTCTTGGGACGAGCGATGTGGGATGAGCAAAAAGCATTGGGGCCGCGGAGCCGCGCGAAAAGTCGGAGATAGCCTCGAACGATGTCCGATCCGGGCAACGTTCTCGCAGATTGACCACCTCCGATGTTAATGGGGCCCTGATTACAAAGCACGCTCCAGCTCGGCCCTGCCCCCTGTTTATATCAATATCTCGGCGTTGCTCACGCATGTACGCATCACACTCACACACGTGCGAGCACGTGCATTCTCGCTGTCTTATCTCCTTACAGCTACCTTTTATTAAAATACAGAATGTATGAATCGAATGCGGTATCATTGACTTGTTTTAAAATTAAATTTTGGGTTAATTCTTTATGATGCTTTATGACAATCAAGCCTACTTTACTCAAGATTTTCAATTCGGCATAAAATTCTGTTCATAACTTTATGCATAATGTAATTAAATTACAAGAAATATTTGAGGACTATTGGTTTAAAAATAAATATCATATATAGTTTCGTCACTACATACAAAAAAGAATGAATCCTTGCTGCATGCAAATTTTTATTTCTTGAACGCAATGTGCTTTGATATGAGCATGAAATGTTGTTCTTGACTAGAAACGTTTACTTACATTAATAATAAATAGGTTTTTGTGGAGTAGATTTTATTGTTAAGATGGTATTTTTTTCAATATCCACAACTACATGGCGTATTTCTCGCGAATAAAATGCATTTTCTGCACATTTATGTTAAACTAATGTAATTTTATTTATTAATTAAAGCACATATTGTTTTTAATTAAAAAAAAAATTTAATTTGCCTTCAAAATAATTCTTAATAAAAAAAAATTTATACTATTTTAAAATATTCTTGAATAAAAGCATTTTTTGTATTTTTCTAAGAATACACTTTTTGTGTGTATTTCAGATAATTGAAATAGAATTTCAAAAGTAATGATGGTCGGGGTAAAATATTAAATAATGCAAATTAATGTAATTTACAATTAATTAATTATTTTTACTACTAACTATATAAAGTTGTAAAAGCGCTTTCGGTGACGCGGGCAATTTTTAGAAATTAAATTTTAAAGATAAACTAATGTAACTCCAACTTATATTTACTATATAGATAACAAATATTATATTTTTATTATATAAATAATCGCAACTTTCTCAGTCCTTTTTATGCCACGAATAGAGGAAGAGGGAAAGAAAGCTCAAATCGATTCGAGGTCGCGTTACGAAAGAATTTTCGTATTATCCGAATCGAGACGGACGAGATCGTGACGTGAAAATCTTTCTCGGCGTAATCGAGCTGGGAGTTTCTCGCTTGCCCGCGCTCTAAGCAAAAGTGTCGGCGAAACGGTGGGTGTGTGTGCCTCGAAATACAATCCAATCCGCGGCGGATTCCGAGCGGGCTAAATCCTCGGTCCGTTCCCTGGGACCGGTGGACGTTTTCCACCGCGCACCATCCCTCCGATGGCTCGCCTTTTTCTTCGATTCCCGCTCGTTTGGGGCGGAAAACGCGGCGTCAGCGCGCCGATGGTGCCATTCGCGCGGACCAAATAAAATGTATCGGGCATTTTATTCGCCGGCCATCGTGTGTAGGTTGGACAAGTCGTCGATTTCCGATCCTCTGGGTTCCGAGGGAGGCTGTGCACGATGCGGATTTCGATTTCGGTCCGCGCATTCAATACCCATATCCTTTTCCGCGCTCCTCTGGCGCACGTACAAATAGTAGGGTGTCGAATGTCGGTCCCTTTTCTTATAAATGCTGAATATATGGGTTTCCGGTGTAAAGGGCGTAATAAATAAAACAACGGCGCAAAATTGGAGGGCGTTTTATTATTACATTTATTCCCATGATAGCATAAAATATTGTAATGAGGTGTCGATCCTGCAGGAAATATCACAATGGAGATCTGAATTGCAAGTGATGAAAGTATCGTTTGAAAGAAAAGTCGAATGGCGTGAGAAAGAGTTTGAAGGTTCATTTGTTAGTGAATTTTTCTTACGTGTCTTTATACGAAATATGTAACTTGGCTTTGAAAATGATCCTAGGTGACAAAGAGTAAGGAGTACGCGATGAAGAGAAGTGGGATTCTGCCGAACTCGTTCGGCCCTTAAGGTCGGTTTTGAAACGGGCCTGGACAAAACATTCCCGGCCGCGGCGCGACGGAACGTATAATAAGAGTGTGATTAGCATTATTTACGGCCGGTTAACTATTAACTCATAAATCAACTGGCGACTGTATTATCCAGCGCCCCGCGTGTTCGTGCGCGTCCAACCGGCTTCGACTTGAGGAAAACAGTACAGCACACCGAGGTACCCGGGTATCCGTAGATCGACCGCTCGATAAGGACGATTCGAGAACTCGAAGGAGGCGAGAGAGACACCCTCGCGCGGAGGTGAGGGGGCCGACCATCCGCCTAGTGATTTAAGGGAATTCGCTTGGACCGTTTCCGCACCAAGCTTTCTATATCTTGCTCGACTTTTAAGACGCATAATAGTTCTTACTTCTTAGTCAGCTCTCCAGCTGCAATGTCGTAGAACAGCAATTTTAAAAATTAAAGTAGCATTTGCAAATATCTTTGTTCGTTTTACTTTTAATGATTCTTTTCAAAGTTTTTTAATTTTTTAATCTTACTTTTACCCTCACAGAAAAGATTTCTGAACCTAATGCTATTACTCTTCAATCTATTATAAAATAGAATCGATATAGTGCCAATCATATTTATTATCAAAGAAGAAATACTTTATTCTTAAATGGAAAGGTTCTTAAATCTAGAATAAAATGACTTGAATGAATTTGATGCTATCTTATTAATTTTCTTAGAATAATTTAGTAAATTTATGACAATTTTTTGATATTCTAGATTTAAGAATAAATCAATCTAAAGATGGAAATTTCTGATTTATTCTTAATCTTGTTTTATTTTTATACTACATGAGATTGTAATAAAATTAAGTATGTCAAGAATATTTTTTATCTTGGTATCAAAAATCCTTTCTCAGAAGGTAATTTTTTACTCATCATATTCTTTTAAAAAGTTGCTGAGAGGACCACTTTTATCGTCTTTCTAATTTTAAATTAATAAAATTTGTCAAATCGACTGTCTGACAAAATTGTTTATTAGATGCACAACGTTTCGACCATTGATTTCGGTCTTCTTCAGGTGTAAGTAAGATGTTTAATTACGACATAACAGTTCGATAATTTCGGACCAACGAAGAATGAAACATGTTATATCCAACGTTGGTAAAAATGACAATATAAACTAAGTATAAATTAAGAATACACATAATGTATATTATATTTCGTAGAAATTATATTATATTACGCAGAAACATGATAAATCACGTCAACCAAGTAACGAGTCAGTGAGACAATTGTCGTCTCACTGACTCGTTACTTGGTTGACGTGATTTATCATGTTTCTGCGTAATATAATATACATTATGCATATTCTTAATTTATACTTAGTTTATAATATTGTCATTTTTATCAACGTTGGACATAACATGTTTCATTCTTCGTTGATCCGAAATGATCAAACTGTTGGTCGAAACGTTGTGTATTTAATAAACGAATTTGCCAGACAGTCGATTTGACAAATTTTATTAATTTATTTTTATACTACTGGTGACAAAAAGTACTTTTTATATTTTCTAATTTTACTTGTACTTTAGAAATCAAGTTTAATTAAATTGATGAAAAGTTATACATATATCAAGCTAAAAATTATATCAAAAAGATCAGTATAAAATCAGTAATAGATGTAATACATTTTATTTATTATTATTTTATGTAAGTATTTTTTAAATTTTATAATTTTAAATGTCAGCAAAATATTATATTTTTATTTTAATTGTTTTAAATATTATGCAATAATATTATAATAATTATTTCTAAAGAAAACAATATATGCATAATTGTTTTGACAATAATAGTATTAAAAAATTGTAATTCTTGGTAATTCTTTAAAGACATTATCATTTCCTATTTGATATTTTGTTCTCTCAACTCATGAAAATTATTATTGAACGCTGAAGAAATAATTTTCTTAATAAAACTATATTATCTGTTATTAACGCTCTGTAATCTCATTTTAATACTTTCATTTTAAAAATATAAAGATATTTTCAAAACAAAAGTGTCTTCTTTATTTTGTGTAACTAAGAAATATAATATAATGTTACTTATTTATGCTTAAAAATTATTGTTTTGCAAAAGTACGTACATTGTAAGTCGTTTCAAACTCCAAAGCTTTGGTTGTTGTATTTTTGCAAAGCAAAAATCAACTTGGAAACCTCAAATGAAAGAAAGTATATTTAAGACGGAAGAAATCTTGCATACAGATATATGCCTCTCTCTCTTGATAGTATTATCTCTCGGTCGAAGGCATTTATATTTCCTTCCGATATTGATACCGATACTTCGGCGCGATATAACAAGTCTGGCAGGAAGTGGTCGTAAAACGAGGCGATGCCGATGAGAGCGATGGAACACGGAGACGCGAAGATGGCCGCGGCGTCCTCTTCTGTCTCGCGCGCAGCTTCTTTCCCTTTGTTTCGCCGATAGAGGATGGAGATGCAGGTCACGCATCGGCGGTTAGTTCTGATTAGCGACAGAGCGAATGACGTACCGCTGCCAGGTCCTCGTGCCGCGAATACTCAAGTAGCGAGCACGTATATATGCGCTCACCGCTAGGAACGGAGGGCCGGCACCGCGCCGGTTTATGGGAATTTATTTAGCGCCACGAGACGCGCCAGTCTTTTCTCCACTAAATAAATTCCGAAGAAGATCCGCGTGCAATTTAAAAATCCGTGGGTTGTGAGAATTTGACGATGGATTTAATTATCACAGTATAGACTTGAATAATCGAGAGAAATTACGTCAATGCTTTCTCCCATTTGTTCAATGTCTTCAATTATACGAGATATTTCTCCGTTTATATCTTTTTGTAATATAAATAATTTTATTTCGGATTATTGTTTCTTCTTCTTTGTCTACATTTGAAAACTATGAACGTTACAATGTCGTAAACAATTTGAACAAAAATCAAATAGAAAGTGAAAAGTATATTGATGTAAACAATTTGAACAAAAATTAAATAGTGAAAAGTATATATCATGTAAATATAAATGTTAAATATTTGTAAAAACCGAACAAGTCTAGAGACGTTTTGTTAAGAACAGTTATAAATTTTTGTAAATAAAAAATAAAAAAGTTGTACTTTGCTTTATATTTTAAATATATTTTTCAGCTTTTATCATTTTTAATTATAATAAAAGTAAATATTATATGGTTAGCAAATGTAAAATTTTAAAGGTTTTTTAATTTTCTCAATAAGATCAAAATTTTAATCAAAGTTTAGAACTTTGCTTTTATTATATGATTGAAGATTACCATTTTTATACGACAAATTAAAGATGAGAAGCTTTTCGTTTCCTTTAATTTTTTGGACATATTTGATTTTTGTAAGTAAACTCTGTGCAATTATTAATATCATTAAAGTATATATTTATTATACATGCTAGTAGAACAATGAATTGTATTTCCGACATTATACATTCGACATTATATTTGCATAGAAATCATAAAATGGTTTACTATCTTACGCAATAATGTTTCTTAAAATTTATGGCCTTTTTACATAAGCAAAGTGAGAATCAATCGAGGGACAAAAGTGTCTCGATAACGTCTAATTCATCCGCCCCATTCTCTTTTTGCGGTGCGGCGGAAGAAAATCGAACAGCGCTGCAATCGCGAGAGGCGATAAAGACTCTCGCGGACGTCATTTGATATAGCGCGTGGGGTCGGGAGGAGAGACGTTGCATTGAGAAATTTCAATTCGTAAGGTCGATAGTGCTGACTTGATCCATTGATCCCAGAAATATCATTTAGGTTACGCAACGTTGAATGAGCGAAGAGTCGGCCGGATGTCGATAACAATTTCAATTTGTCGACGTCGAAGCCGACATTTACCGTATCGCCAGGCTTGTTGCCATTTACGCCGGAGAGAACAAATATAATGCGATATAACAATGATCTTGCGATTCTTTCATCAGTCATTATGTTTTGATTTCCCTTAATGCCCAAGGTACAAATACGCCGTTGTTGCCATTAAAATCTTATACAATCAAATCAAATCGAGACAAATCGAATAAGAAAAATTGATTTCAGACCGTTTAACTCTAGCGACGGATATAAAATCGGAACAAATACACATTTTCTGCATAGAAAAGTAATTATTACCAAATTCACAATCTCATTGCGTCATAAAGATAAAATCTTTAAAGAGTTTAATAATTTTTAATTAAAAAAGAATATTGTAATAGTTCTCTCTATAAAAAGCACATTGAGATTATTCAAATAATTAAAACATTCTGATTTTTATTCAATACTTTTTTCTGTCAATTTATGAAAGATAAATATATTTTTCTCAAAAAATTATACAAAACTTCATACAAGTTATGTCTGTTTAATATTATCAAATTCTTCAAAGAAGAACTTTTATATTCCTGCTTATGTATAGGATAACAATTGTTAAACGATAAATACTAATTTTAATTTTGCATTAATTTTCTTCTGCGTGTAAAGATTTGCGTTCTGAAATCGCATGACCAATTGATCGATTAACTAGGTCGGCGGTATGACGGCGCCCTTCCGAGAAACGGCCGTCCGGAGAATAATCGAGCGCACGATTTCGCGATCCTCCGCTAGGAGGGCGCGAGTGATAAACAAAGTGCGAGCAACATATCCTCCGGGGCAGCGCGTCGCGTCGCCGTCGCTGTCGGCGAGAAAAGGCGGGCGAGATCGACAAGACAAGACCGATTCGAAACTGGAGCTTTGCGGACCGCGGCGTGCTAGCCCGGCTAATTAAGTACGCCGTAAGTTAATTGAGATGCTGCGCGTAGGAGTAAAGCCGAAGATACGAGGGAAACGTTAAACTGTGTAAACATCGAGCTAATTACTTCGAGACTTTATCGCGCAGCTCCACTCCACTCCGCTCCGAGCTCCGGCGGGCGAGTAGTAAGTGTGTGCGTGCGAAAAGCAGGAAAAGTAAGGGTAGGAGGGAAGCGGGAGAGAAAGAGGAGGGCGCATGGGATGAGGAGGAGAAGAGTGAGGAGGGAGGGATGGGGGGCAGGATGTCTCGCGCCCGCAGGGAGGTGAGGAGAGAAAGGCTGGCGCGTTTATCGATGGAAACCAAACAGGATTAGATGGAGATGAAGCTGACTTGCACGCGCGGTTTACAGCGTCATCGAAGAAACGCTGGAGTTGGCGGACGGCCGGACGGCGTGCATCTCGGAGGCGGAAGAAAAACGAGAAATGAAATTAAACGGGATTGTTTATCATATCACACGTTTCCTTTTTGATGCGGGACGGTAGATATACGGTTACTATTTATACTTTTGTATACATTTATTCTATATCTAAAACTTTTTCACCGCGTATTCGGATGTTCAGTATCAAAATTCAAGTTGACTGATCCCCGCGACTGATAATCTCTAAATATTTCCATTTAATCCGGTCGCGCACCGACGATATCTCTCGCTCGCTCCTCTTTTTATTACATTAGCTGAAAGCGCGCGATTATGCATGTTTTTACAAGCGCATGTCTTTCGGCAAATTTTTATATATGTACGTATACACTTTTTTTTCCTCTGCCACATCGATTTACATTCTCCGCCGGCAATTGTTCACCACTGAAGTTCACCGCTGCCGCGCGACGGCGGGTTAAATAATGCAAACAAGCGCACCGGGAAGTGGTAGAGGGTGGAGGAGGTGGAAGAGGAGGAGGAGGAGGAGGAAGAAGAAGAAGAAGACGACGGAGTTTCCGAGAGTGTTACTGGCGTGGTACGGCGGTAACTGCTACTCCTGCGGAAGGTGAGGAGACCCAGTTAATTACTAAAGCGTTTTAATCGCCGACAAAGTTCCGTCTGGGCCGGAAAGGGCTCCGGTGGATGTGCGGCGGCTGTGTAAATTAGGAACTCGCCGCTTTCCTCTTTGCGCGTCCTTCCCGCGTCCGCATTATGTACGCCCGGGGTCTCCCGAGACGGGCGTCAGCCTAATTTCCGGCAAAAGGTGACTTTTACGTAATAGCGCGTTGCCTTGAAATTAACTTCCCCCGAACTGCGTGCACTCCAGAAAATTATTCGCGCTTTACGTACTCGCTGAGATCTCTCTTCTCACTCTGGAATATTAAACAAGTTCGATACATTTTTAATATAAAGATTGTATTCTTTGGTCGATTAAGTGTGAAAATGCGAATTCGATATAAAATATTATTTTTAATAAGTCATTATAGAAATTATTATTATTATACCATTCTGTTATTGTATTTATTATCAAACTCGAGTTTGATTTTATCCCGATCTCAACATTTGATGTCAACGTGTAAAAAAGAAAAGTACATATAACTGTGATAGAATGGATTATTTATATGCGAGACAAAGCAATTAAGTAATGGATTTACAAGTGGCTAGTAGATTTACTGCATCTCCCAAAATGCACACAGTTACTGGCGCATCTTTTGTTAGCTCCTGCATCAGTTTAATTCCCGTCGTTATTTCTTTTCGGAAAGGCTTTCATTTAACTCGATTATTAAATGCCCCTCTTTCTCACTTTTCCTCCAACCCTCCTCTCCTCTGCGGTTCCTGGCGCATATTTAGGGGTCGCTGGTTACAGGTTGCCCCGGCAACCACATCGAGAAACCCTCTGTCGTTGCCAAGGCAACCTTCTCCTTCGTCTTCTCACCCTCTCCTCTCTCCCGGAGAGATTCAATTCGAGAGAGCGAGAACGAGTCTGAAGGAAGGGAGAAAGGGTGCTGGTTTCTGTGACGCAAGGAGAAGGGGGGAGGAGTCCTAAAGCAGAGGAGGGAAAAAAGATGGTGTGCTTTCTGATGATTATATTTGATGGCGCGAGCGAGGACGTGCCAAATGAGGATTTGACCTTAATTAAAGACGAACTCTCTCTCTCTCTCTCTCTCTCTCTCTCTCTTTCTCTCTCTCTCTCTCTATCTCTTTCTCTCAATTTTTTTCTTTCTCTTTCGCTTGGTCTTTCTTCCTCTTATCAACGATAAAATGATATGGGTGTAGTCACAGTAATTCGCGCTGCGAAGCAAAAAAAAAGTTTACTGAAGGATCCAATTTATCTTGTACGGCAGCGATAATTGGCTAAAAGTCACAAGAATAAAATTATATTGCATCGTGAGAGATAAAGTGAACATAAAATTGAAATATTTGATAACAAATGATTACTTTTTTAGGCTTAAAATACATTCATATCAAATAAAATGTATAAATATATGATATTATAAAAAGTTAAGAAATTCTGTCGACGTTTCTAAGCTCCGTTGAAGACGGATATAAATTTAAGAAGGCGAAGTAGCCCTTGTTTATTAATTCGAGATGTACCGCAGGATTTAATGGCGCGGATCGCCTCGTGCGACTTTGGTATTCGCGGTTGAACCGGGCGAAGAACTTATTCATAAGATTATTTGCCATTTTCGTCATGGCGTCCTCGCCCCCTTGTATGTGTCGTTATTTAAGTTTTATATTAAAGCACGATCGTGCGCGCGCGCGAGGAGCCTTCGGGTATTTGATGTATGACCCGCGCGTGTTCTGGTTCTTTCACCAAGATGCACCTAAACGTGAGATATCGTGCTCGATCAATTTTTCATGGCCCCACTTCACCCCTTTCAGCCTTTCCCTCCTCTTCCCTCAGCATAATCAACTTCGTGGTTTCTCGTTGTCAATCGATAAGTAATTTAATTATTCCCATGCTAAAAGGTTAATTCTTAAAATTAACTACATTTTTAAACTAAAATTTGTACATTCCACGAGTAATGTGAATCGTACTTAGTCATAGTTTTATCAAATATTATATCGACTTTCCATCTATAATTCAAAATTCTGGAAAGACAGCGACTCTATAAAGAAAGGTCGAATAGAATTACTTTTATGGGTGTTTATTATGCCGATGATGATTCTACAGAGAGGAAGAATTTAGATTTATTAATGTTCAAAGAGAACATTAAGTTACCACAACATTATCTCGTCGAGTAATTTAGTTTTCTCCCATTGGGGAATAAATTGAGTAGAATTGTAAGGTAATTATGTCCAACGCAAACGTAGATTTGTGTTTGACATACACATTTAAAAATTGTAAACGTAAATTATTTAACCGATTAAAAAATTAGCTGTTGAAATTAGAAAAATGCTAAAACTTCATTTGGCTATAAAACAATGAGCGTTGAAATGTATTGTTCTTTATTAGCATTATTCTGGCAACAATATCCAGAGATGATAGATGAGTGTCTGACTCTTTGGGTTCTCGTTGACGAACAGAGGGGGTAGGGTACGAGGGCGAATCGCGTGCTAAATAACTTCGCTAACAAGCTGCCGCCGTCACTGTGCAAAAAAAGATTACGTAAGCGGTAATGGCCGCCGGCTCCTCCTAAATTCGAGAACGAAGTGTTCCGGTCGAGCGCGCAATCCGAGAAAGGGGGCAGAACAGGCGAGCAAGCGCGCGCGCGGTGCTCGGCCGGGGTGGGGGTTAATTTTAATTTCCCAATTTTTCCCACACCGACCCGGTGCAGGTAATTTCCTCCCCAGCAGAGAATAGATGTAATTACTTAACGCCTCCGAGCTCCTTTTATTAAAAGAGGATCGCGCCCTCGGGGGTTGGAGGGGCGGAAGGATCTTCCGGAGTGGGGATTGGCACGGGAGTAGTGGTGCGATCATGGGGGTGTCTCTTCCTCGCGAGCTCGTCCGTCCACTCGAGACCTGAGGAGGGTTTCCTATTTCATTAATTTTATCAATAAGATATTCCATATGGAATATCACGTACACACGCATGATAGAAATTGGCAATTTCGAGGGATCTTTAAATTTAGAAATTTATTGAACATTTATAATTTTTAATATAGTAATGAAGTAATTAAAATAAAAATATCTCTCGATATAAATTAAATTACTTCAAGCTTTTGACGCGTTATTTGTAACGTTAAATTATCGTCGCACATTTCATACTAATCATTAAACGCAACCTTTAAATTAAGCGAATAAAATTTAAATTATATTGCGCCCGTTAGTCAAAGAGTTAAATTTCCGCTTCAAAAGGAAGAAGAAAATGGACAAAAGGCGAGACACAATGTTGGGCAATAAACAACCGCACAATTCACTGATATATATTTTGCCTGTCCATTACGACGAATCCAACTCGGTTCGAATCCGAGTGCCTCGGCCGATGAGATCGGCAAGGGTATCTCGCAGTGGCTGTGGGAAGGGAGGAGCCATCTTGCGGCCTGTTTCAGGGCAGCCACCAATTGATTCGCCCCCACCAGGCACCGCAAGCAGGCGTCGATTCAATTCCAGGACGAAAAAAGCGCCCAGCGGGCGGCGCCGTCTGTATAATTCCCGCGCCCGCATTGGCCCAACATTCCGTATTACCCACGAGCCCGCCGTGGGCTCGGCCAATCCGGCGACTCTGGGCGGATCTTAAAACCAGTTTCAGTTTCGCGGACAGAGGGGAGTCGTTGACTCGAGTCTCTGGGCAGATAGTATTGTGCCGTTGGCTCATGCCGTAGTGGTCTTAATACCAGCAGGTCCTTGCTATCAAGGAAATCCCGGAGACCCGCCTGTCACGCGCACGTATTCGAGGGCCGCGAAAACCCGGAAGTTTCTCCGGTGATGCGTCGTGGCTGGGAAAGTGTTGCGAACGTGCGTAACTCGGTGAATCGATCCCAGCGTGCACAAAATTTTGGAGTACACCAAGAAGAATTGCTCCAGTGGAATTGTGAGACTTTTTAGTGACGTTATAAATCAGAGACCTTATAATGAACTTTTGGAAAGACGTTGGTGGTCATCAGTCTTCAATCAACGACCATAGCAAGTGAAGGAATGGCTTTCATACATGATGAAATCGTCGATCATTTGGAATAATCGATCATAGATATTCAATATATTATAGTTTAATTGTTGTGATACTGGTTGAATTAAGTCAGAAAAATTGTGCGTTTAGAAGCTGGGTACGTTGTTAAGTTAACCGACGGCTGATAGAATTCTACCAGTTCGACAGGCAATTTGATATATACAAAGTTACAAAATATGTGGAATATTGTTATCGACACTTTGAACCACGGATTAATCTATAAATCTTTGAACTTTAAGAATATGTAAACTATCTCCATTTGAAAGCAATAAGAATCTTGGGTTAATTCACTGTTTTTTAAGATAATCGTCTTTTTGAGAAGATCAATGATTAAGATGGACCTGCGTAACGATCTAAAAGACTTAGAATGGAAGGTACAAAAACCCGTTTGAAACAGCGAGATCAATACATTTACAAACATTTTCTCAATGATCATCACAAACAAGTGACTTATAGGCAGTGATGGTCTATGGACTGTATCGGTTAGTGATCATGCTTTGAAGAGTTTGAAATGGAAGACGTAAACGCGCGTTGACTGGAAACATCTAACGGCGCCAGATAACCTCCAATCTCGCATCCTTTGACAGACACATGACTCCAGTGTACCAGTGATCAGGTGACTCCTTCTTCTCCTGGTGATCGGGCTTCGCTGATCCCAGGGATTGATGCGAGCGGACTGATCGCTCTCCGTGGGAGAGACGAACGGCGGCGAGTTGGTACCGAAGATGGTCTTGGAGCCTGGAGGTGGTCTGTCCTTTCCGTTGCCTCCCGGCAGCGGCTCCAGCGCCTCCGGAGGATCCTTGCTGGCCCCGACCAGGTTGTTCCAAAGGACGACGCCTGTTTTTCCATTCCACTTGGCAGGATGGCCGCCGCATCATCCGGTACTGGGTCAGGTGCAGAGCCAGGTCCAGCAGAGCATGCAGGCCCAGCATCAGGCCGCTGCCGCGGCGGTCAGATTTCTTAGTCATCATCACCCGCATCATCCGCATCCGACGTTGAGCAATCATTCCCTGGTACCGGCGATCACCGGACATCATCCTAATGTACATCATCTGCATCACGCTGCTGATCATGGAGAGGAAGAGGATGAAAAGAAAGGTGAGTACAAATCTAACGGTTACACAAATTTGAAAGACTTGAAATTAACATTAAACTTAACATCATTTAGCTTTTTCTTTGAATGGTACAAATATTTTTATATAATTAATTACTCTTCCTTTATAAATTTCTTTTGGAAGATAACACAAACAAATTATATATATTTTAATTTTCGGCAAAGCCTTTTGAAAAAAACTTTCAAATGAAAGCTTGATCTATTTTTATACATATACATAAAGGACGGTAATATGATATAATATAATATTTTGCACAGTACTTTATTCTCTCTAGAAATTTGCGTTGTAAAATCGTAGTTGCGATATTAATAGATTATGCTTCTTGGAATTGTAAGTAATTTAGTTTAGAGTATTTCTCCGATCGCTCGTTTAAGTACGTTGATGGCGGCGGCGTTTCCGAAATAGCTTTTGAAAAACGGTCTTCAGGGAGTGGCGTAACGCGGTCAATCATAAGATCGTTCCTGACGAGCCCCTGGGATCGCTTACGACGTTAGTCCCTATTCCCTTTTCCCGCCCTTCCTGGCGACCGCCTGTCTGAAATCGTGTTTCGTGCGCGAGAACGTCCACGTTGCCGAGGGTGGAAATCTGTTTTTTACGTGATCCCATTCACGTCCCTAACACTTGTTTATGCTTCGAAGGGAGCGCCACTTAATTCGCCCGCCGTTGGCTTTCGATTGTTTCCGCCGCTGTGAATTTATCGCGCGCTACCGCGAATTTGCGTGAATCCGGTCCTTTGACGAACGAAACTTCAAATTGGTGCAACGCAAGGTATCGAATAATTAAAATAGCATTCGTGCCTGACACGTTTCCATCTGCAAAATTCCCTAATCTCTGCTAATTTCATGCGTTAGATATATATTTGTAAAAAAAGATTATTATTTTACTATAAAAAATATTAATATTTAAAATTGTTATGAATTGTGAGATATTAAAATTAGAAAATTTAGAAGAATTGAATAAAATGTAAATTCTAAAAAATATTTTGTTCAACAGAGAGGTAAAAATATCAATAAATAACAAAAGATTGTATTAAAGTGATTTCGACGAGCGTGCGTCTTTACAAATTAAATTATTAAGATGCATTCGACTAGACCGCTTAAAAAAATTACGATAAATCCTTCAATGTGAAACGTTTTTGGTCAGTATAGATAGCAATATATTGTCTTATAAGGCAATTTCAACTAATATATCTTTATAGAAATTTAATTAAATTTAATTATTAAGATATTTGATTTTACGCTTAAAAAATTGTAATAAATAATCTTTTAGGTGTGTCATTTAAGTATGAAATTTCTTCGAAACGCAAGTTTTGATTAATTGACACATTTGTGGCTACGGAATATATTTAATATCCAGGATGTTTTTCTTCTCGCGAATAAGAATTATGTCTTTGTTGCTTTGGATGAGGAAAAAAGATCTTACTTATTATCAGGCTGCCGTTCTTTCTCAGTAATTTCGTAGTTCCTCTACAACGGCATGCCGCGTCGGATAACACACTCGGCGGTTTCGCCGGTTCCGCAAAAGTATGCGGCGGTTAGATTCGTTATAATTGCATAATGATTTCTACGTCGAGGAGAAGCGTTTCGTTCATGAACGTCAGTCGTGCACGCGAGCACTGTATCAGATCGACCCGCCGGTTATTTCGGGATTTATGAAAGCTCCCATCCTCTCCGCCATGATAAATAGTTTTATTGGCAACGGCGCGTAATTGCGAGTCTCTGCTCTGATCGAACGTCCTTTATGGCGTCACGACGTGACATGAACCAAGTTTATTTTCGCATTTAATGCCTTTCCTTTATGCCGAACTGAACCAGATTCGCCTAACGATCCTCGCGATCACTCGTACGATTTCTCTGTCCATTAGCGCGTCTAAAGGGATCCGAAGGAATCGGTCTTGTATTCATTTGCAAATGGAATATTGAATGGTACAGAAATTTAGTTTAATTATATTTTATTATTAAAATATTAAATTACATTGTTTAAAATTGAAATAAATAATTGTATGAAATTCAGTTTTTCAAACTGCATTGTGACTGACACCTCACCTCTTAATTTTTCAACTTCAAATTTATATAAACATTTAATACCTGTGATACTTTTATATCCCTATATTTTCTGAATGTAAATTACATCTTTGTTCGTTTGGACTAAAAAATAAAATTTAGGCGCTATTTATTATTAAATCGCCGTTTAATGATAAACCGTGTTGGACTATTCGCCAAAAGTTAGAAACAATCAACAACAAGAAAAATAAGAATAAAAGAATTTTATTATTTATGGAAATATACCTGTCAGTGATTGAGTTTCACCGGTTAGTTAAAAAAACTTCCGCGAATTTCTAAAACCGGCTTGTGGCTATCTGGAGGCAAATTGCCATTTTGAGGACTCCAGATTTGTCTTTTTCTTTCGACATCTTCGGAGTAAATTCGCTTCCTGGAATGAGAATTAGGTCGAGCGCCGAATCGACGTAAACTCGTCGTAACGAAATCGCGTCGTGCGCCGTGTTCCACTTCAAGCGACCGAGGCAGGCGCGCGTTACACTCGGACACTTGATTATGCCGATTCCTAATGAAATGTTCGCGTCGCGATTTTATCCCCCGGTCGATGTCGTCCGGCGATAGGCTCGCGCAAGAGGGATCGCACGTCTATCTCCCCTTCTTCCTGCACCCGTAACTTTTCGAAATTCCCATTTACATAATTAGCTCGGCGGCGGAATGCTCGCGTGTGCATATTTCCTCTACGCGCGATCGTTAAACTTTTTCGACGTTAGCGCGATCGTTAAGCGAGCGCGAGCGCTTAGCGTCGCCGCGAAATTGCGTCCCGTCGGCGCTCGGCGGCGCGGCTCAACAAAGCCAGCCGGCTGCACGCCGATTCCGTCGCCGTGAATTAAGATTCAGACTCGTAAAGAGAGATTAAAGCTAGATTAAAGCGTGTCGCTTTACGTGTTAACCTGATAGCGCGATAACGCCATCGTCGGGCCGGTGTTGGTGGCGTGAGAAGCAATACGCGTCTCTCCTCCTTTTACTGGTTCCACGTCGGATGGTTTCAATCTAATCTTTCTCTGTGCATTCTTCTTTAGTACAAATTGGCTTTTCTCTTTGCAAACATTTTGAGACGCCAGTTTTCTTTCTCATGGAAAACGGACTAGGTCCGAGAATTATGCACCCGATGGTGAGAACGAGTGTGGAAACGAGACATTAGGTGCTAAACGTCAGTCTCATCGAAAAGATAAAACAATTGTCAATGCGAGTCGCCACGATTGGCGGTGAGATTGATAACAATGAGTAAATATTGCGGTTGATATTGCGAATTTGATATTGGGTCTCTCTCGAAGTAGTACGAAATGGTCCGATAACTCTTCCAAAGTGATTAACCGTGTCCAAACACATTTAACATTGTTAAAAGTGTAAATGTCAAAAGATCGAAGCTAACTGTCACATGGGTAAAAAGTTCAGAGTTCAGGTTCTTAAAATAAAAGAGCAAAGAGGATAGTACAAAAAGGATAGAATTGCGAGTCGACCAGTACGAAATTGTAAAAATAAGATGATAACTGAATCGTCGAGATTTATAAAGTAAAGAGAAGTAAGGAACTTTATACGTCAACAAAGAAATAATAACTTACACATTTTAAGAAGAGAATTAAACCAGATATCATTGCTTCACCTCTTGATTTGTTCTTGGATCCTTCACTATTATTATAATTATAATTATTTGCAGTAATTTGTAATTAAAATCCATTCTGCAAATTGTGCGCGATCGTGCGTCTACGTATGTCTCTTTATCTTCCCTTATTCCTGTTCCTTTTTCTTCGATTCTTGCCAATCAGTTGATTTATGTAATTTTCCGATAAAGCTTATCATGCCTTACGCATAAATGTTGCTCATTTCTCATCCCGCGTTTATCTGCACATTCGCGGATTTCCAATTCACAGTCGGCTCGTCGATTAATCTTAGGTTTATGCCCGCTCTCGCGTTCGTATCGTATCCCTCCAACCTGTTCAAATCCAAGTTAACGCGATCCGAATCAGGGACAGATCGGAGAGCAAGCACGTTGAACCTCCGTGGCGTTTCAATGCCCGCTTAATAACCTTTTCAGAGAGCGCCTTTTTTTTGCGCCGGGAAACAATGACTTTCGTATCACACGTGATATTTGAGAGATATAAATTTACGGGGAGACTGATTTTTGCACCATCCCGTCTGCCTTATCAAGCTGCAGATCTCATTCACCGGTCGCACGTATACAATAGATCATATCGTACGAGACGTTAGACTAAAACGGAGATATAGACAAGGCACCTTACGGACGCGTTGAACCGGGGCCGAGGAAAAAGGCAGTTATACATAAACATTAGTCACATCGGTAATTTCTTGATTACGATCTCCCGAGGCATGAAGTATTTATGATCCATAACTTACACCACATCGGCGATATTAGTTCTGGAATTATTGTATCTTAATCGCCGCTTTTAAGCGTCGTACGTCGCGCGCGCACATGATCGTCGTTGCATCGTCATAACAGGTGTTTGCATTGTGTTTCCCGTCTGCAAAATGGTGCCTACTTGAAACGCATCTCGCTTCAGGCCTCCCGTAGATGGAAGACGAGATTAAATTAACGAGAGCGTTCTTCACGCGCGAAATACAGTTGGCGTAACATTGTCAAACGTAATCGTTTTCATTCAATAACGCTTACCTGTGTGACCGTCGGCGTGTTCGGCGATACGATTAGGCAGGTCATTTAGGTTCGTCCTTCTAAATTGGACGATTAAAGTGATCCTTCTCTGGGCGGCGAAAACTGTTCTTTCCGGAAAAGGAATTGTTCAAAGACGTCAGGCTAATGCTGTCCCTCGCTTACTTAAGCTACTTCCATGATTGCAGCGAACAAAGTAGTAGTATCATCATCGAAAGAAAGGTAATACATTTGGGGTAGCGGGGTGTAGGTGAGATCAAACGAGCCGGACAAACTTCTTTTTGGTAAGCAGTCGCGTATCGTAGCATCCTGTCATTATTTTACGATTAGAACGAGGGAGGAGGCATTAGGACGGTTGACAAAAAGGGGCTCTCGATTGCTCTTCACAAAAAAAAAGGGAAGAGACGGGAAGGATGGAAGGCTGGAAGAAATGATATATAGAGAGAAAGCTTCCGAGACTTGGAAAGAAGAAAAAAATAACTCGCGTGCGTCGAAGAACAGAAACTGTATCCGTCATTGCGAGCGTTGAAAGCAATGTAATACGTGTTGTCACACTTTACAGATGGAAGCTCTAATTAGACACATTGGCGCATCCCATTAGACACTTTCAGTCTGTTTTCGCGATGTATCAGAAACGGCTCGAGAGAGAGAAAGAGAGAGAAAGAGAGAAGGGGGGGGGATATGAAATCGAAACGTCCCTGTAATTCGTCTTGTGGGTCTGATATACGATTTCCACCAGGTCCAACCAACGTCCCGCGCTATGCAGAGAAAGTTTAATTGGCCGAAGGATTCGGAAAGTTTAAAGGTAGCATATTAGCGCACAAAATCACCCGGATTTGCCGCGGTTTCTCCTTTCTCCCTACCTCCCCCCTCCTCCCTCTTTCTTTCTCTCTCCGGAAAAATGAAGAAATAATCCGATAAGGTGTTGACTCGAGAGCGTGTAATACGGATCTTGGGCCTCCGTGAAACGGCCACAATGTCGCAGTTATTTGTCATAACAACGAGAGAGAGAGAGAGAGAGAGAGAGAGAGAGAGAGAGAGAGAGAGAGAGAGAGAGAGAGAGAGAGAGGAGTCCTCGGCCTGATTTCGGACTTGTGCTTGCATGTTATACAAACACAGCAATAAAGGATATTAATCGCACGGTTAACGTTGCAATCACTGTCGAAACGATAGACATATATATATATTTGAACAGCGCAAGGTGCCTAATTATGAAAAATGACACACAACTTATCGCTTTCTCACGACCGTGAGTAAATTACACATCGTTGAAAACGATTCCAGCGCGTTGCGCTATCGCGATAACTACGTGTAATTTTACATGTGAGATACCAGACGGGTGATTATAAAAATTGTTACCTATCGGAAATATGTATGTCGGAAATCGTTAGCACACTCGGTATACGCATCGTGATCGTCGCAGGACAGGGCTGGCCGGCCGGCCGGCTGGCGCGGCCGGTCGCGATTATCGTCGGGCAATAACGACGCGATTTTATTCGAGGCACTGACACGCGATTGCAAAAATTGATGACTGCATATAATAGAACGGCGCGACAGGATATCGTCTTCGCACGACAAATGCCGGCGAACACTACGGTTTACCATATTACGTTGAATATTCGTCATTATCATTATTGTTTCGCGCAATGCAAATATCGCATCGTTACGAAGAGAGACACCCGATTGTATAATAATAATAAATTTAATCGGTACGTAAAATCGCGTCGCCGATTCGCGTCGCGTGCGTTTGTTAATGCGATAATTCAAAGTCGCGCCGAGTTATGTACTTTTTGCGCTTGAAATTATTGCCACCAGGACGAGTGTAAATTGCGAGATAATATGAAAGATTTTGCCGGTACGTAAGTGACAAACGCACATCATTAGCGAAGCCGCTCATTAGCCGGCTTTATTTGAAACGGTGTCCAAAACATTATTCGCCGCACGCTCATTAGAATTGAAATAGTTGGGAATATTTAAATTCATATATTATTTTTTAATATCAAATTTGCCTAAACTTAAATTTATTATGTAAAAAAATATTTGCAATAGTCCTTGTTTAGAAAAGAAAGAGCAGAAAATTAAAATTGTGAAATATATATTATTTACGATTTTTACTTGTAAAATATGATGACACAGAATGAATAGG
This sequence comes from Monomorium pharaonis, assembly GCF_013373865.1. Classification (NCBI taxonomy): domain Eukaryota; kingdom Metazoa; phylum Arthropoda; class Insecta; order Hymenoptera; family Formicidae; genus Monomorium; species Monomorium pharaonis. Next base: position 24,188,267 of record NC_050471.1, on the reverse strand, counting down.
GTAATGTTATCCCTCTACAAAAATCGGTAAAAAACTGGTTAGGTTTAAGAAAATACAATGTTTTATTATAAAATATGTGTATATTATATTATACGTATGGATTTTCAATATAGCTGCAATAATATTGATGTTCAATATACACTGCAATATTGAAAATCTATACATATAATATAATATGTAAACTATATATACATATATAGATAAGACCTGTTGAAATGTCAGCATGCTTAAAAACTTTTAATAAATCCCATATTATATTAACTTTTGTATAATTTAAAATGTGTACCAAAAATGATAATTAAATAATTAAAAAGAATATCCAAGTGTACATATATTTGTACAATACTATTAAGTTTAAGAAATGTGGAAACATGTGTAATTAAATGTGTAACTAAAATGTATGTTGAAAAAGTTGCGAAATTCAAATTGAAAATGTCTTATAACATATGTCGGTTGTTATATATTGACACCTAAGTACTATTGCAAAATAGATGATTTATAAGTAATCACTTGCCATTTAATAAAGACATTACGAGTAATCACTATATCTAATACAAGAGCTATAATACCACTCCTATACAAATGTAATACTGGACAGTATTAAATTGATCAGTAATTAATACTTGTTTAGCATTGCTGTTAATTTTTTTAGGGCCACCAAGCTCTGATTAACCTAATCGTTGATTAAAGGGTTACCAACTTGAGAACGTAATGCAGTGTGACCAATTGTACCTTCGGCGATATCAAGTATTATCGAGTGATATCGCTAGAGGTACGTCACACGATTGGTCACACTGGATTATATTCTGAAATTGGTAACCTTTTAATCAACGATTAGGTTAATCAGAGTGGCAAGTGGCCCTTAATACCCAAAATAAGTAATGATTATTGACCAATTTCATATTGCCCAGTATTACATTTTTATAAGGGCATCTCTTCCTGTATTTAAATTTAGATATAAGAGAATATTTAAATCATACACAAAGTATAATTTTTATATACATATAATTCATACATAATTGTATTGTCAACGTACAAATTTTTTACTATTAAGTCAGATACGTAATCTAGCTAAGATATGCACAAAGATGAAAACTCGATATCCAGCGACTATAAAATAACGTCTCTCCTCCCACATTGCGAAATGAGTCGGGGATGAAAAAACTCTTCGACAACGTTAGAAACTTTTTCAGAGAAACCTTCACGTACTAAGTAAAGGTGTCACTGTACGTAAAGGAATGCTTGAAGCACAAGAACGCAAAGTTGCTCGTAGGATCTCTCTCTCGCAGGCCGCGGACTCGCGAAGCTCGTGCGGGGTAAAGCTCGCGGGAACGCAAGAAAGCTCGCGCGCGCACGCGGGATCGGTCGCGCGGAGAAAACAGGCAGGCAGGCAGGCAGGCAGGCAAAACGCGCGCGCGGCTCCGGGTAATAACTTAATTTAAACTAAACTACAGTTTAATAATTCTCCCGGCCGGCTCGGCCGTGGAAGATGCGCCGGCAACCGGCAATTTCAGAGCCGCCGTTAACTGCCGGTCGTTAGTCCCTTTTCAAAACTCCTCTCTTTCCTCCTCCTCCCTGCGCTTCCCTCCCGCGCGAGCCTTTACCTTCTCCCTCTCCACCCCCTTTCCCCCCGCCTTTCCTCGAAACTCCCTTGCTGCCTTCTCCTCGCCCGTGCTTCTTGCTCCTCGCACCCTCTCGTCGCCGCGACTCGAGCTACCAACGTTCGGTCACGAGCTAATTTTCGAGCGTGGCTTGCGTGTCGTGAATATCGCCACGGGCCCTCAGAAATACTCATGCGGCGCGGCGGCGGCGCGACCGACAAATTGAATCGTCCTCGTCTTCCCTGCCGCCGCCGGGCCTGCTGCACCGCTCGCTCGCCCCGAAATACCGGATCCTGCGCGATATTCCACCGATCCCTCCGCGCCAATAGATTTCACGAGGCTACAAAGTGACGCTTGGTAAAAAACGCTTGGCTCTTAGATGCATTCAATTTCAATTTTATCTATCGAATCCCATGCCAAATCGCCAAGAGAGATGAATTCCTATTTTGAAGCTATAACGCGCGTGTCACACGGAAACATATTCATGGTTCAATTTACAGGTATGTAAAGCAAACGGAGAATAACTTTAGGACATCTTAAGTGACGAACAAACAAACATTTACATTTTTATATATATAGATTTATATCACTCGTATTATAGATTTTTAGTACTGCAGTTTATATGCAGAAGACTTATACATATTTTTGCAATATTTTCTCTTTATTTTGAATAAAAAGTTTAATAACGAAATGCTCTGCTTTTAAAACCAATTTTTTAATTTATTCTTGTAAGGTGTCGTATTACTTACCATTCTCGTTTCTCTTTGATCCATTATATAGTGTCGCTACATTTTTACAAATAATATTTAATGTAATAAATATGGTGTAACTTTGTGTCTAGAATCAATTGAAAAACACTTTAATAAATACAATTAAGTTAGGATTTTAATTTAAAATATTGATTATCAACAAAGTTATTGTATATTATAAGACGTAATGCATGATCATAATACTTCCTTCTCAACTTAAAATATTTTTCAAACATTTAAAAAAATAATTGTACAATTCTGTATTATAAATTAAGAATAATCTAAAGAGAATCTTTCGAAGAAATAGACACAGACATATAATTATAAATAATTAAAGCCCATTTCTGCTTCAACTAAAGCATATTTCTAGAAGATTCAGGAGTATATAGAATAAATAATACATAAATTATTATATAACATACATATTTATATACAAAATATATATACCAGTTTTTTATCATTTACTGAAATAAATTGCCAGGATTAAAAGAATGCTTTATCTATCTTTTCAAAAATGTTAACAAATGGGATTATTTTATGGTATCGATGACGTAACAATGCATCAGAGAGTTAAACGTCTGCACGTATGAACTTAGGATCCTCATGATGCTTTTATCTGACAATCTTTGGTATCGTCGATATACCGTCCACAAAGATCGAATCACGCATCTATCAACCAACCAGGCGTTTACGAAGCGCCGTGTCTGCAAGATTTCTTATCATCAGTTTTCTCCGCGACCAGAAAGAGAGGGAGAGAAAAGGAGAATAGAGGGGGAAAACATTAATTAAATAGTTTGAGTTATGATGGAGAATAGGTGGGGTGTGGCGGGGTAGTGGACGCATATAGTGGGAAGATACGGCTGACAGACTATAAATACGTCATATTTATATGCCCCGCTAATTGTCTTTGATGATAAGAATCTCTCTTTTATTACTTTCTGAGTTACTTCGCCAATTTTGCTTCCTGGCCACGGACTGGCTTGTCTCAATGTCTTATAAATGCGATCTCCCCGTTTGCAAATTGCTAAAACTTCGGCTTCGTTTCTTATTTTGGGTAGGCACGAGCCTCACCCTGTAAGCATGTGTGTTTGAAACACTGATTACATAAATTTTCGAAAGTTGTAGAAATTACGAAAGCGATTGCATTAATAACAGGCATAAATCCATGATAATAATGGGATCTGTAGAATGTACATTGATGAAGATGGTAGATATATCGTCGAGTAATTTGATAAACACTTGGAGACGCGGTAGAGATTTATATCTTTTCTACCAAAGTAACTTTTACGCCACTTTCTTTGTGAATTTCCTTTATTCAAGAACTTTAATGTCTTCAAGAACGTGCACGTATAGCTGCGCGAATCCGAGAAATTCTCTCAAAGCCGCAGAATTTCGGGATTTGAGCGGAAACGAGCGGATTGCCCGTCATAAATTAAGACGCGCGAGATCGCGCATAATTACGTGGAAAGAGGAAGGCGTTTATCAAGCCGGCGGGAGCGGATTTTTCATCGCGGCGACCCGCCGCGACAAAAATGAGCGGACGTCGGCGGACGCGGCGCTGCGTATCGACGATATATCTCTCATCTGGAATTATTTCAAATAAATTATCGCGCCCGTTGTGTGCAGCGGCGTCGGCCACAATACGCGCCGTCCACCTCTTGCCGCGCGATCCCGTTCTTCTTCGGAATTAACCCTTTCTGCCCCCGCGATCCTCGCGCGGCCCTTAATGTCTTCGCTCGGGGAACATAAATGGCCGGATGATTTGTGAAGTGAGAGAGACGCCGCGGTGGAGAACGGTAGCTAAACAACCAGCACGATGTAACGCAAATTTGCTTATGCGGATCGTTTAATGTTTCTTACGTAATTTACTGGCGCCGATGGCGAGTAGGGAATGCTGAGTTCTCGATACAGAGACACGCAAAAAGAAATGTCACTGACGTGTTACTTCCTCGATTTATTTTATAGAGAGCAGATAGAACCACTTCTTTTTGAGTGAATATACCAAGAAAGTGATTTATTACTACTTATGGAACACGAAAAAGTGTAATCTTGAAAAAATGCAAAACTGCCTTAAGTTAAGAACATTTTATATACTTAAAATAGCCAAGCATAAGTATTTTTTGATTAAAAATAAATTATTCTTAAGGCAAAATTAAACATTAAAAAATTAAAAACAAAATGTGCTCATATTACTGTAATTTTTCTTTCAAGTTTTTTTGTCATCAACTTAATCCACAATAAATTTAATTTAATTTAAACATATCTAAATATAAATTGACAAGGTTAATTTAAATAGGACATAGTTTTTAAAACAATTAACATATACGTAAATTTTTTTGCGTTTAAGCAAGATTGAAATAAAAGGTTAGTTAGCAAGGGAGTTTCACACGCTGGGAGAATGTTTTACGCTTTCGCACTAAAGTTCCGCGTCTCCCGAACTTCTCAGAATATGTCATTTTGTACACGACGATCCGCGAGTTAAGCTTTTAGCTATAATTTCTGAATTTGATAGTCGACGCACTCGGGAGCCCGTACCATCCTCAATTAGGGAAACGAACGAGCGAGACGCCGTAAAAAATGCCGCCGAAGGCGGTATTTGAATTTATCGCGCGGGGCACGCCTACATCTGCATCGGATAATACAAGCGCGGGATCGCCGTTTGCATTCGATTAATCGACGGCAACGCGAGATAAATCCGCATTTTTACGAGCCCGCGCTCTCTCCCCCGCGCGCCATGAGCCACGCGAAAATTAACATTTTCAGCAGCTCGCTACATTCTATTACGCGGCTACTGTCCGCCGTCGGAATTAACGATGGCCTCTAACGCGCTATAAGTGATAATCGAAGGTCGCAAAGTCGTTTCGTCACGTCGAAAAGAATTTGCCGCTCGATGTCGACTTCGGCGTTGTTCTCGGCGGAATCTGTTTGCGGCGATCTCTCGCCGACTGAGCTGGAAGCTAACATTTTTATTTTCGCGATTGTGTCTGCCGTAAAGCTACACATATTTATTGGTGTATCTACTTACACTCGAATCGATTGATACTAATCAGAATTGTACATAAGCGCGCACACACGCGCACACACACACATTAAAGATTACTTGAAGATATAATTTATTTCTTATGTATTTATTTATTTCTTATGTATTATTTTATATTCTTGATCATTTTTATTTTTTGCGTATTTTTAATAATATTTATATAACGATAAATAGTTATATAATGATACATATTCAAAAAAGTCACCTTACACAATACATGTCTTTTAAATTAATACTTAATTCTTATTTTTTGGAAATTACAATGAATAATTGCAGTTTATTAATACTGAAGAAAATTGATTTTCTTACATAATTGAGGAAATAAAAATTTATACGTTTATGACTTACTTCTATATAATAACAATTAAACACAAAGTTTTGAAATGTAAAAATATACTTACAATTTTCTTTCACAAATTGCGTAGTCTAAATAACAGTGAGTATATTAATGATACTATTAGATCACATTTTACATGTTTGTAACGTCTCAAAACTGTTTTAATTACATTTGTCTCAAATTGCATATTTTTTTGTAATGTAATTCTAAAAATAAGTTTTAGGTCCAATGCCAACTGTATATTATTCGCGACTGATAATGCATGGTGCCGATCGGTCATTTAAAACAATCGACTCTCGCCGGTCGAGATCTCACGCAACGACGGGGATATAATATCGCCCGACAAATGACACGCCATGGGGGAGGAGGGGTAACAATCCATGGCTAGTAGTTAGGGTGGTGTAAGCGAACGCGCCTCGTGGTCTCGGCACGCAATTTCTCCTTTTTAAGCCAGACGCAATCGGCCGCGCGAGAACGCCCGTAATGCGCACGCGGAATTGTACAATATTGACCTTCCGCACTCGGTTTTCGTGCATTACGTTAATAATAATTTGAGATAGACCTCGAAACGCTTGCAACACGTTCGTTGATAATTCACCATTTGGATCGGGACAATTAAGTACGAACCTATCCAACGAGTGCATCGATCGCTGGCTCTTCTTCCGCGATATCGAGCTACTAGTTTAGTAAAAGCTTTCAATGTAGCTCCTTGTAAATAATGAAAATTGCGTGGGTAATTGCGAAGGAGTGTAGCGGCTAATTACAGCATTAATATAAATTGCATTTGGAGTTTCTCTCTCTCCGAAGGCAAAAACCGCACGATGACTCTTTTCGCGTAACGTTCAACTTTCCGCACAACGAGAGCCTCAGAGATCTGTGGCAATTTGAGTTTTTGAAGAACTGTTGAAGAGGATCGCGTCGCTATTTTTTTTCCCGCCGCCGCGTAAATCTTTCTAATTGACACGTTAAATAAACATGACGGGTAATTAGCTGGCAAGTAGGGGGCGGGAGTAGGCGCCAATAAAAAAAGGTACCGCCGCGCGGAAATAAACACATAAACTCTCTCGCAATTACATCTCTCGCGCGTCGCGAGAGAAACAAGTTCAGGACTCGCGCGGACGCGTGGGATTTAAATGCGGGTATTTATTACCGGCTGGTTAAATTCCCAGTATTTACCGGGAATTAAGAGATACGCCGGCCGGGGCGGTCATATATTTTCCCGCTTGTCGCCACACGTATGCGCGCGTGTTCCACTGCCGTTTGCTTCTCCCATTTCCAAGTTTTTCGACACTTTGGGAAAGCCCTATCAAGCGAAACAATCGCGCCTAATCGTATTTACGATTAGATCTCGCACACAAATTGAATGGCCGGCCATTCGCGAATTAATTACGACAATCGGAATGGCCTTTCTGCGTCTCCTCAAAATTGCTCGTCATAAATATTTCATTGCTCTCTTCGCTGCGAACACGTCTTTAAAATTGCTTTATTAAATAATAATTGCACGGTACGCGTGCACAATTTGATGTCTTTATTATAATAGTAATAACGGTACTATGGGACAAAATAGATTTCAGAAAATTTTACGATAATTTTAGTAAAATTTAGCAGAGAAAATCGAAAATATCAACATGTGTCTTTTAAAACAGTTTTTTGTTTTTTGTGAACTAAACATTTTACTTTATTAACAGTGATATAAACTTGATCTGCTTAGATAATTAAAAAAATAAATATCCATTCATACTATTCATATATTCACAGTTATTTTTTGTATAAAAACACATTCTTTAAAAACAAGAATATAAATATATTATCGATAATATATTACATCATTTTATACATTCATAGTGTCCTAAAATTGTTCTAAATTAGGTATAGCATAACTTATCGATAAAACACATAAGATAATAAAAATTATATAGAATAAGAGACACAGCATTAATCTATCTACTAAGTTAGAGTTAGTGACTTAATTTAATACTTGTATATTTTTGCCGCAATACATATTGTGTCTTGCGGAATAGTGTACGTAAAGTATTTGTGTAAAATAAATTTACGTTTGACTAAAAAAGTTTTACTTTGCAGTAAAAGACTTTGAGCAATTTTTAAACATTAATTTGCATATACTTTTGTACGGATGACTTATTTTAAAAGAAAAAAAAAAGAAAATGTGCCTACTATTATTTGTTATGGACTTATTTTGTTAGATTTGCTTATTTTTGTTTATTTTTTGAATAATTTAATTATGATATTGCAAAATCAAAATGATAAAAAAATTGCTATATAACGTGATAGAAGATACCTTCTAGTTTGCATTTGTTTATTGTTAATTTTTATTAAAAAAAACAATTTTTAGACAAAATAATGTATTTATTATTCTTTATATTTGCAAATGTAAATTTTATTCTTGTTTTAAAATATTTTATTTATTTTTATATAAAAAAAATTTCTATGAATTGTATGAATAGGGTTTTACTTTTTTAATTATCTAAGCAGATTATGTTTATATTAGTGTTAATAAAGTGCAATGTATTGGCGACGTATTAATTTAAAATTTTAGTAAGATTTAATTCTCCATTGTTCTCGTATGGCGAATGCTCAATTCACCTCTGATCTTCTTATTTGCATAGATGTAGCATAAATATTGACTTTGAAATTTTCTAACTTTTTATTTACAGCTTTCTACGGCATATTACAATTGTTTTCTCAATTTTGCTTAGTACAATTTTTATTAAACATTCTGAAAGTGTTAACATATGATATATTTGAGCTTGGCAAATATGTACAGTCGACGCGACTCGCGCTGTTGCCTAACCTTACTGATTTACTGCGATTGACGAATTAGTCGTTGTTTCAGCTTTTTACTTTTACAAGACTGTGGCGCAACAAAAAAAACTCCATTTGACTTTTTTTCTTGTATTATTTTTCTTTCTTTTTCTCTCAACGATCATCTCCATGTGAGCTCAGATAACTATGTAGCAACGTCGCATTAATTACACCTCTACAGGCATGGTGCGGCGCTCATATAAGAATTTGTTGAACGACAACAATGGAAGAATAAATAGATCATTTTATAATATATAAAATATATATAATTTTTGAAAAAATATAAGATAATTTGGTTTTCTATAAATTTTAGTAAAATTCTTCGAAATCCAATTTATTTCACGATTACCGCAATTTTGAGAATAAGTTCTAAGAGACAAATCTCTTTGCACACATCTATGGTTATCTAAGATTGTTTATTTGTGTACACTGTAAAAAATTTGTGTAAAATTACAACTATATATAATAGTAGATAATTTTGACAATTATAATAATTGTAAATTTTCTCGTGTCTATAATTTTGTAATATACATGTAAAAATAATTTAATTTGTAATAAATTTATTTGCAGTATACACAAGTGTAAAAAACAAATTAAGAAATTATTGCAAAATTTATATACAAAATTATATACACATAAAAATTTACAACTATTATAGTGGGTCTCAAAGTTACCTATTATTATAGTTGTAATTTTACAAAATTTTTTTACAATGTATAAAAGAAGTCTGCGACTGAATACACACTATTGCGTTACGAAAGTACATCTCACTCATGAGAATTGAGCGCACTACCGATTGCATTCTGGAGCCTATAAAGCCTTTAGACTACCACTTCGGATCATCCCTTTCCGTCGAGCTAACCTAACTAACCAGCTAGTCAGCCAACCAGGGCCCATCGGGCTCTTGATGCTGGTTATACGCGACCAAGGATCGCACGCGAAGGTATTAATATATAATTAACTGGCCTGGTTGTAGATCATATCAGAAAAGCCTCCTTATCGGCCGGCCGATACGCCGGCTACCCATATTATGCGAGGAATCCTTTTTACGTGGCTCGTTCGACGGCCTCCTCGTTTCTCCTCGTCTTTCGTGTTCTTTCTCCTCACGTTCGCATCACAGTCTGCCATCGCCGCTCACACATTGTCGCGACGTGTTTCATGATCACATTATGTCGACCGACACTATTGTGATCCCGGTTTTCTTATGGATCCTTGCGGGCCACGAGGACGCGGACATCCGGAAAGATCCGGACGATCTGATAGCGCTGACTCAGTTCCAGCAGCGGTGCCGAAGAGTCAAAACGAACAGCGTTCTCTTTGAGAACGATAATCCCAGACAGCCAAGTCCGATCGTTGACGCGGATAGAAATAGACGAGTCATCGGACGCCGTTCGCTTTAATTTATGTCCGCATTGATTATATTTGATCGCGCGTATAATTAAATGCGCGTTACGTAACGGCGAAGGTTCTTGTCCGGAGCGCATCTCCATCGATCCTTTTCGGATTCACCCACTACTCAGGTGTACCAGGCTCACCTCAATTAGGCCCTCGCTCTTCGGACGTCGCATAATCGAAACGATCATTTGCATAGACTCGCAAAACGGGATTTAATATCCCGGATTTTTGCCGCGGCATTAATACACGCGTAATTACGCGGGTTAAGATAAACCCGGGAGAGTGATGAGGTGCGTTTCTCTTAATAATCATTTGTTCAAAAATTCATTGCCGCTCCAAGTTTTGTATCTTGGTTCATCGAAAAAGAAAATCTGGTGAAAATGTTCCGCAAAATTTCCTTTTCACCGACGTTAAACAGCTTTGAGTCAGTTTTTTGTCATATTTGTTTGCTTTTTTTAACAAATGAATGACGTGTGGCATAAAAAATGTGAAAGATAAAATTTGCTCATTTAAATTCTAATATGTTTTCTTTACCATATGAATGAAATATTTAATATTACTGAAGATATGAAATGGCTGAGCGGTTTTTTAAGAAATGTTAATATAGATATTTAATATGTAGAATCTTATTCGGTTAGACGTCAATTTTGTGAATCTCGAAAGATTTTCGAACTTCAAGCCGCCCAGCAATTGTCCTGAAAATTATTGGTGTAAAACTGATAATGAAATTGATATCGATATCGAGCCCGATCTTTTAATTTCATAAACGCGCTCTTGCACCAACAAGCGGAGATATAGGTAATTTCGTCTAATTAATTCGACGATGTTGCCGCGATTGCTGATTATGACAAACATCCCGTGAACACAAACGAGCTTTAATATCTCCAATCTCTTCATGCATTAATATAAATATAATTGCTGCGTCTTTTAATGTGCGTTCTGCATGCATTAAATCGTATCACCATAATTCGAGGGATTTCGCCTTCGTTAAGACTTGGTGAGGACACGTAAGACGCCTCGGAATTAATCCCTTAGAGCAGTGGTCCTTACAATTAGCTCCCCAAGACAATTTATTATTTTTCAAGGTTTAATTTTTTTACAATTACAACGATTTATTGTTTATCGGAGTTATATTAATATTATTAGAACTATCAGATTACAGTAAAAATAACTCTGTGTATGTTTTGCAATTCTTTAAATAAATTTTGCAATATATATTTCCTCAGAGTTTACATGTCTTTTGTTACGTATATAAATATAATTAAATTACTTTAATTGTAATTAATATATAATATAATAAATAATTAATTATAATCATCTTGTTATTAATTATAATTAATAATAATATAATAATATAATTATAATTAAATTGATAAAATTAATCAATTTCCGTCTTTATTGTATGCATTTCTCTCAAAATTGTATGCATATATAATATATTTGTGTAGTAAAAATATAGAGATATGCATTAATGATTAGCAGTTTTCACGTTGAAAAAAGAATAAAACGTATTTTTTGTAGAATACACAACCGCGCGCATTTCGAGAATAGAAGTGGCCTAATTATTATCGAATATGGGTCAACGACCACTTTTGACCTATACGCTTCAAAATTCAACTCCGCTCGTCCGCTTCCTCTTTGCCGTTCCCGCAGAACGGTAATCGTTAAACAATAACATCCTTTCTCTGCCGTCTCTTCCAGGTAATCCTTGAGTCTTCATTTCGCACCTCGCGAGCCAGGTATAATGTTAGCAGTCGCGTTCTTGGAGCAAGTTCGAAAGCCTCCTTTCCCTTCTCTCTCTCTCTTTCTCTCTCCCTCTCTCTCTCTCTCGGTTCACGGAGGTTGGGGGAAGGAGGGGAATGTAACCGGGCGTCAGGAGGATTGATGGCGTCTAGATGCAAATGCAGTCAGTCTGGCACGCAAGCAACGTATCCACCTACCGACGCCTTATGCCAGTTAACGCCTTACAGCTTAATAATCTTGTTCTCTTTCTCCTTCCCCCCCTCTCTCTCTTGCTCTCTCACTCCCCTCTTTCTTTACCGTCCGTGTCCTTTATCACACTCTCGCGTTCTCGCGCGCCAGACTAAATTACTTTATTAACCCCCTTTTCCCGGGATCATTCTCCCGACCCTCCCCGATCTCAGAGGACTAAAACGACCGGTCCGTCCTGACGCAGAAGCGATCCTGCACTTTGTTAAACACCGGCGTTATTAAATTTGTATTAACGTTTCGAGAAGTCACGAATACACTTGACAAGTAATTTATTAACGTAAAAAGTAATTAAAATAGTCTTGGTAATAAGCTCAGTCGTGTGCTCGGTAAACAATTTCCATATATTTAGCATTTTCCTCTATGAAGTATCCTGCACCTATTAAACGAACGATAATAAGATAAAAAAGTCGTTGGTACATAATTTATACCAGATCGAGATAGGAATCTAAAACGTTACATGGAGAGTATTTTCTCGTAGAATTTATCTTTGAAAACATGATAATCGTACGACAACACAAATCTGCATTTGAAGAATTTTGCTGAAACTATTTTATGTTGTAGAAAGTTTGATTAAATTTTACTACAATTATAGCAAAATTCTTCAAAATCCATTTAATCCCACGCCTAACATGATTCAAAAAGAAAATTTTATCTTTAGATCTGTCAAGTATTCAGCTTGTTTAAATTAAAATAACTTAATTGATTTTGACAGATCCTGGTAGAGATTATCGCAGTCGAATGCAAAGAAAAGAATTTCGGAACAAGCGCTGTACAATCGCAAACGCAAATGGCTGAGCGTTTGGTGCTCGCGTGTCGTCCCGGTCTCCTCTAGTAGGGTTAATCGCACTTTAAAGGGGCGAGATGCGGATACGGAGTTCGGCTGACCCGAAATGAGTAGCGTCGGCGCGTGTTACCTCCTCACCTGGAAACTGGTGTTGCTTGCCAGGTAGGAGGCGGCGGCGGCGGCGGTCTCCTGGGTGCCAGGATGTCGTTCCTAACGCTAATGACGTCGTTGACTCTCACTTAACAAGAGACTACCCTCTAAATGGGGGCTTGCGTCCTGGAAGCGGCCCGGCGGCGCTCACCAGGCCGGTGATTACGAAACTCGGATTCACTTCTGAATTGCATTCGTCGTCTAAGTGCCCTGTATACGAGGTCCGCTTTGCGTTCGCGTTACGCCATTCTGTCACGACGGCGAAGTGACGTTTCCACCGAAAGTTTAATCAACTGTTAGCTGGCCGTCAAGAATGACGCAAGTATCATGCAAATATGATAAAAAACGACGAGCATTAGCGTTACAAAAAAAAAAACGTAGTGTCACACTGAAATAATTGGTTGAATTAATCTGAAATATGGATGTGACAACCTGACAATTCGATGAAATATGAATAATCTATATTTTTCAGTAAAATAACTAGGCAAATTTGATTACTCGCATTCTGGTTGAAGTAGCCAGACAGATTTGGTTGAATGCATTTTGATTTTGGCCATATTGGAAAAAAAATCTGATCGCATTAATTGGAAATCTTATGGGTTCAATCACTATTTCTGTTTGAACAATGAATAAATCGGACTTTTTATAGAAATTGTTAGATTTGTGAATTAATTTTTTATAACAAATCTAAAAACTGTCTACTGTCAAAATACTATCTATTATTTGCCTTTGTCTTTAAATCCAATTTTGCAGACTCAAGGAAAATAATCTAATTAGAATGTGAAAACTCTTATAACGTTTGTGTTTTATTGTATTTTATGTGTTTTTCTCTTACGAGCAATAGAATGTTATCACGTTCCTCTAATGGCAGTACTGTGTATTGTTATATGTATTAGCAATTTTGTATTGTAGATTCAACAAAAAAAAACCAACGGCACACGATGTTTGTTTTTGTACTGGATTGCTTGTTAGATGAAAATATTGTGTTCTGATTGGTGCATTTTCATCCATCTTCAGAAATGACCCAATCAGAACAGAGTATTTCTATCCCAGCAAGCAATCTATCATGAAAACAAGCATCGTATGCCGCTGGCTTAAGTGTTAAGCAAATTCCTATAGTTGTCGTATACTGAAATATTTCAGTTGCCATCCAGTAACAAAAAATTTCGTTTATTTTTACTAAAATTTGTTTAACCATGCATAATTTGTTAATTCGATCATGATTGTTTTTCCACGCATAATTACTTTCAAACATTCGGCGCGATGCTTCAAAGAAAGCAAAACAATTAGTTATAATGAGTGTGACAGAGATTGCGGTTTACTTGATGCTACAAACGTAGCATTTTATTAATCAATCGGAACAAAAAATTTTACGAATCGACCAATCAGAAAACGCTTCGAAACGTTTGTAGTATCAAGTGAATCTTAGCCATAGGTATTTATCTGGTGCGCTTGAACAAGATTTGAACAATCGACATGTCATCATTTACTTGTACCACTACGTTTACGGGAGAAACCGATATTTACACCGCGCGTTTTCGCCTCGCAACGTCACGCCACGCTGCGCAATGTAAACGCAACACGAATTGCCGACTATTCGCGCCAGGGCAAGGTCACGCTGGCGCATAACGCACAAAAGTGTTACCTGGGACGACTTGTAGGTAATTTCAATTTAATTACACGTTATTTCGGGCGTATGCGTACGCGTGCAAGGTAGGACGAAGTCTTATTAAACGCCTTCAGGCCGCACTTCGCCGCCACGCTGACGAGCTCGCTCGTTTCGTCTCGCCTGGCCTGCGTGTTTCCTACGAAGTCGGGAAGGATCGTGAAAGATCGGGGAAGGTGCTCGGGTACTCCTCCTAGAGATCTCAATCTTCTCACGGTGGTGTATCAGAACTCGACTCGATGATGATCGCGGACAATTAATTCCGTACAGAACTTTTCTCCTCGGGATTTCATTGAATTTCCCCAAAGTTGAATCCTTCGAAGTTGAATTCTACTAGCTATCCAAGTTTCTGAAATTTGATGCCAATCTTACGAAATTTTATAAATTTTATCGTGCACTTAGAATCTATAGTAAATTGATATTTTTGGAATTTTTATTCTATTAATGATAGTTTAATATAATAAGATGTATGAACGTCATGAATTGCAGTTTTAATTTTTTGTAGGCAGACGATTCTTTGAAGAGAAAAAGTAATTTTTAAAATTTAAATTAGTTGTTCAATTTTTCATGAAACTCATAAACTACTGTGATATAGAATTTGATAATGTTTTATTCAAATCAGAGATCAAAAATAAAAAAATTTTAAATAATAAATCCAATATGGCGAACAAAATTTAATGCCAATCATAATATAAACTTGGTTTTGGAGAATTTTTAATATTTCCAGACAGCAAACTATTAGCATATACTAACAGTATGTCAATAAATTCGATCATGATTGTAGAACATATTATTTACTATTGACCTCTTTAAGTTTAGTTTTTGTCATCACGATTTGCTGGACGTAATATAACAAAAGAAATGTAGCAGAAATAGAGCGCACACTTTGTCATCATGATATCGCATGCTTGTTTTCTGATACATTTCTAATACATTGAGAAGAAACGATAGATTGTGCTTGACTGTTGTTAGATTTCTACTAATATGCAATATACATTTGTAATACACGCTTTTGACAAGATTAGCTATTTGGATTGTTAAATGATGCCTATTATGAGACCCTTTTTTACAAAAGCTCATAATTTCTCGAATAGTAACTTTTAACTTTAAAATTTTACGTAGTTTTATAGCTAGTAAATTCAAGTTTTATAGCAAAAATGTATTAACGGC
This sequence comes from Monomorium pharaonis, assembly GCF_013373865.1. Taxonomy (NCBI): domain Eukaryota; kingdom Metazoa; phylum Arthropoda; class Insecta; order Hymenoptera; family Formicidae; genus Monomorium; species Monomorium pharaonis. Next base: position 24,172,560 of record NC_050471.1, on the reverse strand, counting down.
TTAAATGTGAACTTTATTTGTTATGAAGATTTTTCTCAGACTTGAAATATTCGTCTGTTTTAAAAAAGGTGTCTTAATATAAAACAGTGGGCTTTTTTAATATGAAATAATCTCATATTAAGAAATTAAATGTGAAAAACATACATTTTAATTAAAAATCTTTTTTTATTATTATAATTACGTATAATATAACAAATCATAGGCAGTTTTTATCAATAAAACATAAAAAATAGAAAAGCTTTAGATTTTGACAAAGAACTTAACTTACTTATACTAAAAACTTTTCTTCTCAATAAAGGGTGCACAAAAACTTGTCCAATTTTTCTTTTCCGTATTGTATTTCATATTAGAAACCTTCTAGTATCTCATATTAGGATCTATACAAATTATACAAGTGTTGAAATTATACGTTTAAAATATCTAAGTTAATGAGTAAATACTAAGACCACAGTCGTTATACTTGATGTTCGTACCATGTTAAAAATAAAAATCAACCCATTGCTATTAAATTATATTATTTACAAACTTTTTAATAAGTATTGAAAAATTCTGGTAAGTTACGAAAACAAAATCTTTATACACGTGCGCTACGCGCTTGTAACTTACATGAGATTTCAATTGAGGGTTATCAGTTATTAACATGAGATAGCAACATTTACAAAAAAATGTTTGCGTTTGTAAAATAAGTCTCATATTAGGCATCAATATTGCTGCTCAAATCGATGTCGCTGTCTGTTGCTGTAATGGAACTGAACCCTCAGTGCTGTAACGTGCAACTATATCTTAGCTAGATCTCTTAATCATACTTTTTGTTATGTAGATCTCATTAGAGAGATAACAACAATCCTTAGGTAACAATATATGCTTCTAAACAAATGTTACTTATTATAAGAGCTACTACTGCTCTAATATAATCCTTTTGATATAATTTGATAGAAATCTATTTTGAAGGATCTTTCTCCGGGCTTTTTCAAACATAAATAGAATTGTTGTAACACTCACAGCAATTTTTTGTATGGATTTTAGAATTTAAAAACCAAAATTAGATTCATATACACATACAGCGAATGTCCTTAGGATGTTTTCAATAAATTATTTTATCAAAAAATCTTCGTCTTTATAGATTTAAAATAAGAAGGAAGATTTCAAGTAAGAACAGGTTCACTTTGATTTGTAAATTCCACTTTCTGCGAGGAAGACTACAAATTTATAATTAAAATGATCTTACAAATAAGATGGGCTGTATTAATTATTACTTGAGATCCGTTTTCGCTCTCGGCCCTTCAATCGCTGCTCCGATCGAGTTCTTCCGGTAAAGGATTATCGCTCCATGCGGCCGACGAAGAACCAGTTCCGCCGATATATCAATACGTACATACACACGCGCACGTTTTTCTCGCTCTTTTCTTCTCTCTCTTTCTCTTTCTCTCTCTCTCTTTCTCTTTCATTCCTTCATTCTTTCATCTCTCGTGCATTTCCCTCGCTCGTTTTCCCGGCGAATAAGACGTCCGCATAAAGGCGAGTTGCCACGAAGGGTCGCGTGCGTCGTTAGAGGCCAGTAACGTATCATCATGCGATTACACCGCGCTAAAAACGTGCCACGTCAACGCGTATTAAACGCATACAGCTGCGAGCGATCGCGCACACCGACGCGAAAACGTCTATAAAAACGCCTCGTCCGCTAGCAAATTGATTGCGGTTCCGACGGTCCAGAATTTCGCCAGAGATTGCTGCCGATCAGGCCAGATGATGACGCTCTTCGTCATTGGTCCTCGTGCTGGTCGCACCTTAGGAGAGAAAATTTTTTAATCTTGTTAATCCACATCCACAGGAGACGTTTATTAAGTCTCGTCCGTGTCCTTTCTTCACCTAAGACAAACGCTTACAGGAAAAACTACAGTTTTCATTGATTAAACATCAAAACTCCTCCTAGTCACAAAACGAATAATCAAAGTAATTAATGATAATTGTCTTCGCGCAAAAGATTTACGAAATATCCACAGTTCGTGTGATTCGAAATAATCGAATTCTATTTTAAATTGTTAATAGAGAATTTAAATTTGCTCGAGGTTACAATTTGTATGTTGATTGCATCTTTAGATGATGTTTTAAAATAAACAACTTTTAAGAGCTTAATAATTTTACGCTAGCCCAGTAAAGTAATTAATTTTATGTAACAACTTGCAAATTGTATTAGATGAGTACAAGCCTAAAAAATAATATTTGTTTACATACTAGACACAGAGTACAATATTACTTTAATCGATGTATCGATGCTTGTTCGAAGGATGCTTCAACGGTACGCGTTTCAATTTGGATCGTCAGCTTAATTACACACGACGTAAATCGCCGTGTTGTAAATCATTAAACGGCTTATTAGCTATTCAGCCAAGTATTAAAAAAGCGACGGGATCGCGACATTGAAAGTAAAAGAATGGATAGACCGCGGCGTAAACAGAGTGGAACGCTTGAGAAAACGGCCTCTAATTGGATCATTATCATTGGAATCGCAGACAAGAATCGTGTTTAAGGAAGTGTATGTCGTTTATTAAAACGGCGGTCAGAGGCCGAACCCGTCGTTAACGTATTTATTACGTTTGATAATAAAAAACTTGCCTAATACGCAAAGGGTATCGCGTTAAGCTAAATACTCTTATTGCGGAATTACTTTATTAAATTAATAACCACAAGAAATACGTGATTTTTTTTATTATTATGATTTGAAATTACATATATTGATAATTTCACAAAGTTCAAGTACTTTATATCGGAATGATCAATTTTATATGATAAAATCGAATAATTCATAAATTATGTTAGACATATACAAACTTAGTAAATATTTGTTTACTGTATATTAGACTTGTAGTTTCATATACTATGATATATTCCAATATACTTTTATATTTTATAACGTAAGTTTTACAATTGTACAAGTCTGTAATACAAATCACTTGTTTAACATTTTAAAAAAGTTAACGTTTAAAATTAAACAAAATAAATTTGCACTATGAGCGGGAATCCTTTCATTGCATTAAAAAAATTATATATTGTATTTCTTAAAGTAAGAGGACTATGTACTTTTAATGGACGAGAATATAAATATTCTTTCTTAGGACATTCTTTGAGACTAAGAATATGTTCTTTTTATTAAATTTTTCTGGACAGTGATATTTTATGCGTGTTTTGTTTCATGTTTGCAACGATTATATCGTTATAATTTAATATAGTCAATATGTAGTATTTGATGTTCCTTAACATCGTAATTACATACGTAAATAATAAGTGAGACGAGAAATAAAAAGTAGCTTGAGGACCTAACTTAATAATTTCAGACATGTGTGTTTCAAGAATCAGTATTTATAACTCTTTCATTAATTTGTTTTTATATTTAACCTTCTGGATCGTGCAATTAAAACACATACACACAATGCGCGTTTTAATGAGATTGAATATGTTAAAATTACATTTTTTTCATATCTGTGAAAAATTAGTCCTAGAGTATAAATGCTGTAGAAAATATTATTTCACTTATGAGTTGTTATGAAAATTAAACATATCTACTACATTATCTTTCAGAAGAATTTATCCTGTAACTGAAGAATATTTCCTGACGACTATTTTTTAAAATAGAAAACTCTCTCTTTAAAAATAAGAACAAAACTCTAAAATAGAGAATACAATTTCTTTCGGTATAAATATAATGAAATAAATATAATGAAAATAAAAGAAAAACAAGACAGGAAGGGACTATCGCAATAAAATTCGTTAGAACTAAAAGTGCGCAAAAAAGCGTGTGTTACGAGGGCGTAAAATTATACAATACCTTGCTAGCAAAAATTAGAAGGTGTGAAAGAATTGATGTATTTAAACGGATGTTAAAGAAGCATGTATGTAAATCTATGTAAAACATAATAGCTGAAAAAGCCAAATAAACTTCAATCAATCAACCCCGTCTCTCTCTGTCTCTCCCAGTCTCTCCCCGTCTCTCCCCGTCTCTCCCCGTCTCTCCCGGTCTCTACCCGTCTCGATCCGTCTCTCCCGGTCTCTCCCCGTCTCTCCCCGTCTCTCCCGGTCTCTCCCGGTCTCTTCCCGTCTCTACTTGTCTTTCCCCATCTCTCCTCGTCTCTCCCGGTCTCTCCCCGTCTCTACCCGTCTCTCCCCGTCTCTCCCCGTCTCTCCCGGTCTCTCCCGGTCTCTCCCCGTTTCTCCCCGTCTCTCCGGTCTCTCTCCGTCTCTCTCGGTCTCTCCCGGTCTCTACCCGTCTCTACCCGTCTCTCCGATCGTTATTCCTTGGATACAATTTTCCAGTGACAGAATATAAAGATACAAGAATTATGTTCACATAAACTAAGAAACTTCATAAAATATTATAAAAACGAACAAAATATAATATAAATAGAATTAAAAAAATCAATCTTAAAAGAACAGAAAAAGAAAACTCTCGAGGTTTCAATATCTGACCTAAATTCCAAACACGATTACTGCAAGAACAGAAAAATACGGTAACAATATAGAATCTTTTTTTTGTCGTTATTATGTATACGATAAAAAGATGTTCCAGATTTGCATTTTTATGAGGAAGGAAAATAATTGAATAAATCTTAAAAAGAAAGAATTTGTATTAAAAACAGGAGACTAAATAAAAAACAAAATTTTCCATTCATATTAAATGATCTAACATAATTTAAATTTAAACTTTCTTTATAATAATAAAAGTTAAAAAGTTAAGAAATATTAAATATAAAATAACCTTTTATTTAAAAAAATGATAATATTGTATCAAATATTTTATTAAAAATTTATTTTATAGAAAAAGAGAGAAAGAGGGAGGGAGGGGGAGAGAGAGAGAGTTAATAAACAATGTCTAATTTAATTCCTTCAAAAATTTTTTGAGAACAAAGATCTTACAAAGATCTTCATATAAATGTTCTTAAAACAAATCTATATATGAATTTTCTGTAGGTCTTAACAATATTTAAAAGTAGATGTTATTTTGAGATAAAAATTCCAGTATCGAAATGTCGAAACTATAATAATTTTTAAGAAGGTCCTGATGTTTGATGAAGTATAAGGCAGGTCCATATTCTATATATATATAAAATGTAAAAGTTAAATATATTAATAGTATTTGAAAAAAATTTATTTACTTTTATCATAGAAGAATGTTATTAACATCAACATTTTGTTAATTTCATTTTTTGTCAAGTTATAATATTATTTTACTGTATAAATGTCATGTTTATTTCGTTACCTGTTATTGGTTCTTACATAAAATGAGCATCTTATAATTCTTATTTTGTCATTATAAAAATATTTAATAGCATTATTAATATAACGACTTTAATAAATTAGATATTGTTGATAATGTTTTTACATTATTATTTTAATCACGTTTATTTTCAGAATAAACTATTTATTGATTAGAAAAGTTATTGATTAAAAAGCTGAATATTTCTTAAATGAGAAGAGTTAAGCAAATTAAACTGTCCGAAATTTGTGCACTCAGATGTGGTACATCACACAGTAAAAATGTATCTAATATCTATATATAGTACAAAAGTAAGAATTATATTTAATACTTCCATTATGCATGAGCGTGCGTATTTCAGACAGTTGATATTTAAAAACTGTAGTTTTGACATTTTAATATTAAGATTTTTATCTTAAAAAATTTCGGGAATCTATTCTTAAGCATTGTTATATCTTAACAGGACTTCCTGTATAATTAAATATAAATATTATAATTCCTTAATTAAAAATAAATATTACGTATTCCTTTTGTTTGTATAATCTCTTATTTGTATATTCAAGAAAAATAACAAAAAAATTAAAAAATAATTATACAAAGATATTACATTGATTGATTTTTTATATAAAATAAAGTTTGAGAGGAAATAAGAAAAGCTGAATATATGTAATTATATATAATAATATATGAAATTAGATATATATTTATTAATTTATTATACAATATATAGATTATATTTTGTATAATGTAATTTCAATTTTACTTTTATATAGAAAATGCAAAAGTTAAATTCTTAATTATTTTTCAATTATTCTTTTCACTTCTTCCATATATGTGGACAGAAATTATACAAGAGAAAGAAATAATGGACATATTTTATATAAATAATTATATATTTATATTTCATTTTATGCCGACTCTTTTTACCATGATAAGCAACTTTCCAAGATCATCTTAAGAATCTAAACACGAAAGATTTTATGTGGTCTGCCGGAATGTTAGCTAGCATAATCACAAGTTGAACAGTAACCTCCGACGGAATTAATTTGCGTAGCTCGACTTTTTATCGCGCAACGCACGTTGCGGATCGAGCAGCCTCGTTGAAATCACGTGAATAACTCGCACGTTTTCTTTCACGCTTGACGTTCGTTCGCATGGATTCGGTTAAAACGCGGTTGCACTCGAGGCCGTTTGTAGCCTCGACCGGCCGGCGAGGCACGGGAGTTATTATCGTGCGCGGTTATCAAAGTTGATAGATGATAGCAGGCAGCCGCGCTAAATAATTTATGAGAGAACGAGTTAAACAATTTTCACGTCCGGTTTGATCGCGGATCGCGTCGTCTTAATCTATTTTCGTTGCGTTCGCCTCGCAGCGGAATTGTGCATTTCCTCCTTAACGAGGGAAGCGGTTGTCTCCCGGCGTAACGCATAATGAACCTGACACGATGATAATGAGTCGACTAATTTCGTGATATGAGCGCGACGCGCTTCGGCTCGGCAATAGAACATCTCTATGCGCGATCGGGAGAGAATATTTTTATAATTTGTACCTTTTTCTCTTTTGCATAATTAACTTGATGCAACGAGAAACGTCCGAAATTATAAATCCGGCTATCATCCGGTTTTGTAAACAGAATTGAATCAAGTTAAAAAAAAAAGCACACTGATATGCGTATCGTTGTTTTGTGTAATTTGCTTCTCGTATCGTAACATTGAGGTCGCGTGCATACAGAAAAGTTTTTTTTTTTTATCAAATTAAAACTGACATATTTAATAACCCCGAACATTGTTTCACGTGTAAGCAAGAGTATAAAATCTTCTTTAAAAAATTGAATAATCTTAAATTTCAGCAAAAAATATATTTTTTTCAATATTATTTATAATAGTCATATAAAAAGCACAATATGATTAATAAAAATAATAATAAACTTTTTTTTAATATTTGAATATATTAAAGAAGGGCCGTATTATGGGCTCTGTACGTATACAGAGAAAAAGTAATATAGCCAATAACATATGTAATTGCGGGCTACCAACTACATAAAATACTCAATACAATAAGATTTACTGTTAATGCAAGTACAATTGCTACTGCTGTTGATACTGCAATAGCATATATTATTGAGTATATATTTGTAGTTGGCAGCTCGCAACTACATATCTTATTGGATATATTGCTTTTTTTTCAGTGTACGTATATTTGCATATGGTCTGCAATATTTACTTTTTATTTAAAATTAATATATAATTTTACAATAAAACATTGAGTGTTTTATTAATTAAAATATATTTTTTAAACTTATTTTTATGGTGGACCATTATTATCATTGCAACTTTTCATCGGAATGCAGTGTTGTTACATTTTTAAAAATATTTACTGCAATAAAGATATCATAATTTTTAGAACATATTGAAGAATACTTTAATGAATATAATTATTAAGTTCTTAGTTTACAATATTGACGAGTTAAAAAGTTAACGTTTAAAATGTAAATGTGTGGCGTAATGTCACCTCCTGTATTATTTATCTAATGTTTCTTTTTGCTCAACTTATTAAAAAAATTATTATATTCTTGAATAAACGAGAATATATTTCTTGATAAAATTATATTAAATTATACTACATTCGTTCATGTTAACAACTTATGTTTATATGATGATGCTTAATTTTATTTCAATAGTTATACATTTAAAAAATGAAGATATTCTCAAAACGTTCTTTGAGTTCTTTCTTTGTATGTACTTCAAATTGTCCACCATCGCTCTTGCAGCATTTGATCGGGATTATTAATTACAGTCGTTTCATTCTGTTATGAAATTTGGCGCAAGTGAGCGGCGGTGATTGGCCGGCATTGACACGATAAAGGTATTATCGTTCGCGAGACGATCCCTCAACCTGCCATTGCGCCAGGGCGCTTATTACGGATTATAGATTATCAATAATGAGCGAGAGATGCGGAGCGGACGGAGACGGACCGCGAATAAATAGCATCTAATTACGCTGATTAATGCCCAACCCTGCGATTTTTCATTCGCCACGGCCACCTCAACGACAATCTCGAGAGCTGATTCGCACAAGCAGCGCCTACCTGCCATCAGTAAATCTTAATTGACCGGCACTTCGAACGCTGATCGAAATAAAACGCGACGTCGATGACTTTTATCTCTCCATCCTGCATTTTATATATTGACACTTTTAGCCTTCCAGTTGATTATCTTAACTCGCAATATTTTTTTTATCACGCAAAAACATTATTTTGAAATTTATAATAAATTACAAATTTAATTTCAATATATTATATTAGATTGAAGTATTAAAATCATCTGTATTTTTTGTTTGTAATTGAATTGGTCATTTAAAAAGCTCATATGTTTATTTCTATCTTAAAATTGAGATATTAAGAGATTAAAAAGGGAGATACATAATTTTCTTCAATTATCACATTAATGATGAATATGTGAATTTTTATTCTACACAATAGGTCTATACATCTGTAATTTATATGAAAAACATCATAAGTCAACGATTGTGTTCTCCTTGCATATTATATTTTCTAAAGATGAACTTAATAATAAATCATTTAAAACATTGTAATTTAACGTTAGAAATTTGTTTTTTTTTGTAAATTGCATATTTTTTAACAATAAAATTAAACATCTTTATTTCACAATACAATCTGTTATGTTATAACATTCTTAGAATTATTATACAATATTTATAGAATTTCCTGTTCTATAGAAAACTCTTTATTTCACATATGAAAAAAAAAATAATACTTAATTCATTGAAAAACATTAGTTAAAATTTTCAAAATTAGTTTTTTTTTAGAAGTAAGTTTTAAAAGTTTCTCTCTCTTTCTCTCTCAATATAGGAAGTAATACATACAGCATCTTTTAGATATTTGTAAAAATTTTTAGTTGTTAAAGCTAATGAGTTTTTAGTTTTCCAAAAAATATAATTTTTTGTTTATAGGTTTTCTTAAATTACCGATTTTGTTATAAACGTTGCGTTTAATTGTTCCATAATATAATACAGAAAGATTGTAGAAATATTGTAAAATGCAATGTTTCTGACAATATTTTAGATGTGTGTCATTATAATAAAATATCTTAGCATATATGACTTACAAGAATATCATATATCCCTGAATTAATTTTTAAACAGAAGAATAAACAATTTTCACGTTAAGATATATCTTATATATTTACTTTCGTTTTTGAACATATTTTTGGAGACTCACCTCTTTAAATAATTATTTTATTAGAATGCAAATAAAAAGTTTTTATTGCCCTTTTTATTTTACTTTCTATGGCTTTTCAATTACAAAAAAAACCAATGTTGCCCAGTTATGTATTTTCCTTTTTTTCGTAAATATTTTTGAAAAAATGCAAAACATAACAAAATCAATATTACTTAATTAAGCATTTATTAACATACTTATTATTACTTATAGAAAAAATTACACGTACAGCTATTCATTAAATAATAAAACTGTTTATTTATTATAAGGGGCGTTATTTAAATTTTTACACGTCAAAAAGCTTCAACTAATTAGAGAAAGACAAAAAATAATCAAAAATTAAACATTAAATAAAGAAATAGAATCTTAACTTTCTTGTATATTAAGAAAATATATTGTGTTTTTAGTAGTGTCCCTGGCCATAATGGTTTCACAATATAAAGAGCTTTCCTTTTTTAATTATATCTCTGAAATTTTAGATGCAGAAGATACAATTTGAATAAAGTGATTACAAGCCGTAGAAAGGAGATATTGATCAATTAACTAGCATAAATACATCATATCGATTTTCCGAGCAATATATTAACATTATCTATGAAATTCATTGTGTAACTATTTGAAAATGGGGGATGAGGCAAATTGGATACAGGTACCTTATTTAACAATATTTTTGAAGCATCGCTGCATTATCTATTGCCAAAATAAAATTGCAAAAAAAATCTTTGCCACATTACACTGCAATATGAAATATTGTAATGCTGCTGCATGTTTCTATGCCGTGTAAGTGATACTTGTGTATTTGAACCGCCCGAGACGTTTAAATGTAAGGTAAATTCGTACAAATACGATACCGAAGTATCTTTTGTGGTACATCGCTTGCGCGAACATCGAATAGTCAATATCAAAATCCTGCAATCGCGGGAGTTGCGGATTCCCCGGAGGCGAAATCTCCGGGACCGCGAGATCAAATGTTTATTTCCATCTTCGTTTTACTCCGCGCGCGCGCACGCACGAGATCGAGATAACCTCGGTACGGAGAGGATGGGTTTTGGCATCGCCCGGTCAATCATAATTCTCGATCTTTTATTCAATTCTGGCCATTAGCATGCATACACGCGGCACGGAATCGCCGATCCTCCTCGGAGATACGACCGCCTCCCCGTCTGAGAGGGGAGGAGGGAGGATGATATAGCCTCGGATTGTCCTCGTAAAATCACTGGAATTCTATGTTCATTCAATATGCGCCGGGACGCCGCGGTGCGGCGCGGCGTGCGCCTTATCTTGCGCGTGCCCGGATAAGATGGGAAAGCGATTTTCGGGCGCGGGTCTCCTCTGCCGCGAATCACACGTTATTGCTCGTCGGACGTCGCTCCTCTGCCCGGAACCGACGCCATTTTAATCAATACCGAGGGGATTTTGCGCAATATCGGCGGCATCGCCGAATCGTTCTTCCTCCCCCTAGTTGGATGACAAATTAAAAACAGTCTATCTTCAGATGACATTTTACTGCCGCGTATACTACGCTATGCGCCATTTTTTCTCATACATTTTTTTCTAATCTTTTGTTCCTGTATATATTTACAGTTCGCATCTGTAACGCTTAACGTTGATCTCTCGTTTCAATTTCGCACACATTTTTATGTTTGCATAATTTGTTTCTTTTCTTTTCCTTCTCATATTAGATTACGTGTTTAAGGCCACTTTGTAAGGACTCGATTCACTCGACGCCCAGCGAGATGTTTACCTTGCGCCGCGGTTACAAATGGTGCGAAATTAAGATAAATTCGCGATCGTCCGCCATCGACCGTCGTCCTCCAGTCTCGTGTCGCACGAACATAATAATTCCCGTCGAAAGTATACAGTACTTAATTCGATATCGATATCGATCACGCGTGAGATAGGCTGCCGCAAATTACAACGTTCCGCTGCCCGGATGCAACGATCCGTCGATCGTTCGCCGAGCTCTCAGTCCTTTGAGAAAAAGCAGGTAAATTATTACTCGCATGATCATAACTTTCTTACAATAATTAACAATAACAAGCGATAACAAAGCTTTCTTTTTGTTTCCACGGGAAGTATGTCGGGATAAACGTCGAGTGAACTGAGTTTAAGAAAATTGAAGGCGAAACTTGCGAATTTACTTCAGGCAAAGAAACAAGTGAGTTTTCTCCGTTTAGGTTTTATTACTTATTTACTGCATATTATCTGTTATTATTTATTTAATAGTAAGACAAGTATTTTATATTTATATACTATATATTACATAATATATATAAAATTTTATATTATTAATTTTTTGCATTTTGAGAACAGTAATTGCGTAACACATAAGTGAAAAGAACGTGTCCATTTATTCCTTTTCTTAAACTCGCAAATTTCGCCTCCAATTTAGCCATGCGAGCCTCCAATTTATCCTGCGTAAAAGAGTATCGCAATTATCGAGCGAGACCTGCAGATTTTTAGCAAATTGACGCGATTGAGAGATTAGAGAGCTTAGAGCCAGGTATTAATTCGCAAGGGCGACCCTCTCTCGAAAGTTTCTTCTTTTTATCTGTAAAATCTACCCCGACGAACTATGCGCTCCTCTCTTTCTCTCTCTCTCTCTCTTTTTCTCTCTCTCTCTCTCTCTCTCTCTCTCTCTCTCTCTCTCCCGAGAGAGCGCGCGACTCTGGAATTACGTAGGTACGAACTCGCGTTAAGAATTATTACGTTGTTAGATTATGTCTAACAATGATGATTGCCGCTATAATCTCTCTCTCCGTTACTTGGCGTCACGCTCGGCTTGACACCGCCGCACGAACAAAAGGAAACGAAGGACCGTACGTATACTGGAGACCCGCGGAGTGAAGTGTGCGTGCGCGCGAATTCATCGATTTACATCGGCAAAGTGGCGAGCACGAAAGCGAGCGCGAGTGCAGCGGTGCAGCTGCCCCGATCGGAGGAGAAGATTGAAGAGGAGTGCACACTTTACTACATGGTTAACTTCATTATCGGAACGCGCGCGCGCGTCGGTCGTTGTTACAACTACTCGGGGCCCCGCGTTATTGCTCGGCGGTTAGCGTAACTACTGCATTTGTTTTCGCTGCGAGACATGCACTTTACGCGCGCGCCGATCCACGCCGCGTCGCGCCGCGCGCACCGACAATAGGCTCGCGCCGATTAAGTAATTGCGAGTGTTCGGCTCTGTGTCGCCGTTATCGTTTATTACTGCTCGGCTCTTCTGTTTCACCTAGGCATCGCACATCGGAGACCTCTAGAGATCGAGGCGCATCGAAGATCCCAGGGACCTCTGCTCCTTCAAGCTTTTCCTCAGGTTACATTACATTTTCGTTCCTCGCGTAGCATCGAACTTCTCTCGAGCCTCGGAGAGCAATTTTAACGTCCCACCATCCAAAAACTCCGATGCTGATTTATCCGAAAGCTGACAACTCTTGAGACAACTACATATTAACTTTTCTTGTTTTTTTTTTGAGTTTGAAATCTTTCTAGTAAGACATGCTATTAGTAATATTGAGAAGTAATATAAATGCAATATTCTCAACGTTGGTCCAATATCGTAAAGTGAACACTTCACTTTATTTAACCAATTTGTCTAAGCTGCAATATTAGGTAACAATATTTATTTAATTTTGTATATTAAACATTAATTGGATTCTAATTTAGAATTAATATTTTATGACCAATATTGATGTTATATTGGAAAAACCTCCCATACAGCACAATGTCCAAAATCGGGTTATAAGACGTTTTTTAAAGATGTTTTTTAGGAATTGATTAAAACATGACTAAAAAATATCTTAAGAACATCTTTAAGATGTTCTATGTCCAAATTTTGGACATTGTGCTGTCTGAGATTGGTCAATCCACTCCCAATATAATCAATATTTAGCCTATAAGTTGCTAATGTATTGTGTTACTAAGGCTTTGTTCTTCCCAGAATTTGTGAACAGATTCTTAAATGCTGAACTTTGCTTCGAAGCACCGTTGTCTTTAATATTTAAAGTTATCGAGGAGCTTGTTATATTCCCTTGTCTTCTCCGATCTTTGGAGGTTTGAAATAGACTTCAATTCGAACGGAATTATAGGCATCGGTATTTATGTAGAAACTTTACATTTTTCTCGGGCCGGTTTATCCTCTTTCTGAATATATATTCCTCTTTTCAGGTTGCGACGGGGAATCGGATGAGGGCGGCAACAAGAGGCGAAGAAGCAGGACTAACTTCAACAGTTGGCAGTTGGAGGAATTGGAACGGGCCTTCCTGTCGAGTCATTATCCTGACGTCTTTATGCGAGAGGCACTGGCTGTGAGACTCGAACTAAAAGAGAGCCGCGTGGCAGTAAGTGTCTACCACCAGTCTTACTTGTTTCGTTACACACATAGAGCACCGCCGACACTACATTCTCCGAATCATATATAACGGAAATAAGACGAATAACATTAGACTTTGATTCGAATAAAAAGAGGATGTAAGTTGGAAAACATTAGACATTTTGCTACGTTTCAACATTTTAAAAGACGTCATAATTAATTTTGTTCAATTTAATTGATTTACTCCGAAACGGAATATAAACATAATAACACATATAGCACAGAGGTTTGCAACAATATTGTTGTAACGTTGCAATATTGCATATTATAATGTAATTTATAAAGGCAATTTATTGTTGCTACAATATTGCAGCAATGTACATTTTGCAACGCTTTTGCAATGTTACAATCATCCAATGAAATATTTTTCCAATCTCGTTCCAATTTTTCTGTGCTATATGAAAAAGGTGGATTACAATTTTAACAAGATTTTTTACTTTAGTTGCAAAAGTGTTAAATATATTAGAAATATATAACGTAATGTTTCAACATTCTTTACCCACCTTGCAATGAACAAAGCCTTAATTTTATTATAAAAATCTAGAGTAAGAAAAACATGCGATGATAAGAACACCTCGTACGAGCATCGCGTGATTCTTGTTCTTCAACGTGCGCAACAAAAGAAACGGACGAGAAATAAAATTGTAGAATAATAAAACAGAAGAAATGAAATAATGAACATAGAAATAAGATGATGTCGAATAGTTTGCGGCATGTAATGCGAGTGTGATGCGAAGAGAAGATAAGGACTGGTGGAGATTGACGAGATATGTAAAATGAGGAGGTGCATCAGAGATGAAAGAGGGGAGGCGGATGTATGCGCTATTTGCGGGGCCTAACATGCGTGTCTAAGCGGATAAATATAAATATCCGCTTGAAGGACCTAAGGGTAACTGTATGTCCGACCGGCCGTGAAATTGAGAACTCACCCTTCGCGGTCCTGTCGAAGGATTCGGCTGGACAGCGTTCGGCGAACGCGGGCGTGAGCTGTCCGAACACCGGAAGAAAGCCGGCCACGTCGTACAGATTTAATGCCAGCCTTTCGCGAAGCCTTAATGACACGCGCCCACGTCGCGTCATTGCGATAAATCCCTACGGGGGATCTTTATGACTATCTGTTTTGCGTTTGATATTCTACAAAATCTCTTTTGCGTTTGATATTCTACGTTACACCAAAAATTTATTCCAAAATTAATTGGGGCGTAGAATTTAGTCTGTGGATTTTGTACATTTATGATCAAAATAGGCTTTTTTATCTTAAATATCTGAAACGCATGTTAAACGACTTATAATTCGCAACAGATTTCAAATTAAACTTTTATTTGTAATCTTTTATGTATGTATACATTCTTTTAATAAATCCTATATGTACATAGTTTACAAAATTATCAATATACAGAGAGAATTTTCTGTTAAAAATTATATTTAAAATCATGATAGTGAGATAATAAAATGTCGAAGAATTTTACATTTACTTTATTAAAATTGAATCAAATTATCTTTTAATATAAATATTTTACAAAATATATTTTTTAATATAAATTTTATATTATAAAAAATTATTTTTTATTTTATTATTATTAAAATATGATTTAAAAAACAGTTATTTTATAATATTAAATTTACTATAATTTTACTGAAATTAGCTAATATTATTTTGCTAAATTGGAAGTCCTTATTGTCTCATACTATAATTTTGAGGGTAAATTCTCCATGTAGAATTCTGTTCAAAGTTTTGTTCTGTTTAAAGATGCTTATAAATAAAAGTCGTTATGCATGCGCTTAAGTTTTTTGAAAAAATTTTAAATATTCACTACATAAAAAAAAAACAAAAAGAAAGACTACGCTTGCAAAAACATTATTGGGAAACAATAGCGTCCTATCGGCGCGGGTGTTATTTAAATGGATGATCGCCGAACGGATAAATCTGTGTTGATTTTGCACCCTCGAGTGGATCCCTGAAGGTAACAGACCAGATGGACTAACTACCCCCTCGAGACAGGGGCCAAAGGTCCGAAACCGGAACCGACGCCCGGTTGTCTGTCGACCCTCGAAAATTCGATCCCAAAGTCACTTTAAATTCGTGTCTATATCGGCTCGTCGATCTTTGATAGCCGTCGTAGACTGAATAAATTCGCGTTGAATATGTCGCGGGGACTCAGGACTCAAATTCGAAGCATGCGGCTCGAGAGTTGAGATTAACGTCCCGAGTGTGGTTTTCGTAGCGAGAAACGCGGTTTTCGTTCCTCTGATGGGGCTTTCCAGATGTGATACTCACATGGATCCTTAGATTCAAGTGCGGCTCGATAACGTTGATCGATCCGCATCGGTCCGCATTTATCTGCTTGTTACAATATTCCGAAAGGAGATGCGTGCCCGCAGCAGGACATACGTTCACGAGGGGTTATCGTACGTGGTGATCGATGTTATCTAATCTGAGAGCTATTCCCTGTCGTGGGGAAGCCCCATCGAAAGGACGCGCACCGGCTGTGTGACATCATGTCACTTTGTGTCACCGCTCGGCCGGGTTATCGTCTTCGCCATCTCTCCGCTCTGCTCCAGCAAAATCCGATCCGATCCCTCGCCTATGAGGATAGAGAGAGAGAGAGAGAGAGAGAGGGAGGGGAGGGGGGGAAGATCCAAGAGTACTTCGATATTTTCCGACGCATGCAGGTATTACAGGCGATCTTACGTTATCGTGTCGCACAGTCCCAATTTCGCGTTTATTACAGCCGCGACTGGTCGTAAATAACATCGGGAACCGCGCGTTTTGATTTATCGCGAGAGAGCTTGCGCAACATTGCTGTCATCAAGGCACTATTTGCATCCGACGACAACGAACCCGCGTGCTCATCCGCGCGAGCGCGCCGGCGAAACGGCGAGTTGTTCGCAAAGCATCGCGTCGTGTGCCAATCGCATCCGTTAACCGTAACGCGATTATTATTCTACGATTTTATTATGATCCATTGTTTGCACTTGACTCGCGACGAAGCTCCACGTCGCGAAGTTGACGTCATCTTGCGAGTAGAGAGAGAGAAAGAGAGATGATACAATTGAATAAGCAATGCTCGAGACAACGGTCATTCAGCTTTCTTCTGCTCGGCATTTTACTTTCCGCACACTTTTCAAGCGCACCCTAGTGTGTTTATGTGTAAAGCAGCCAGCTAGCCGGCCGGCCGGCCGGCTAGCCGAGCGCTTCCTATTACGATAAAAACGGGAAGACAGTAAGGCGAAGGGTTAATTATGGTATGAAACAATTTAATCGGCCGAGGGAAAGCGGCTCTTATCGCGGCGGCGGCGGCGCGGAAAACATCGTTTATTAATTGACGGAAATGTAATTACATTAGAATGCATTATCTTTCCCGACGGACTCCGTATGGTGATTATGGTTATCGGCGATATAACGTCGTTTCTTCGAGTTTTTGCTGCCATAAAGATATGCTTTATGCGTGTCAGGCCGCTCGTACGCTTTACAATATACAAGCGTCATCACCTCCTTGGCAGCCGCGCACACGAGGGAGGAAAAAACTATGTTATTTAAGTCCGTCCGAGCACGAGATCGACTCTCATCGGACAGAAACGGCTTGTTAAGCCTCTATCGGTCGCCGATAATTCCAAACGAATAGCCGCGCTACTAATGCCCGAGTCGTGTTTCCCACGTATCATATTAACGTAATGCGTTACAGCTGTGCCCAGTTTGGAACTGACGGCAGACAGGATGCCCCGTGAGGTTTGCGGCTGAGATTTCGTACAAGTTACGGTAGCGGTATTCGTCGACGAATTTGAGCGATCTTATCTGTCGGCGAGAGATTGATTGGCCGTCATTTCCATTCACGATTTTGGAATCTTTGATTTGTTGTTGAAGACATTTTTCTTGATTATATGTGTTTTTAACCTTGAGATGCTTTTTTTTTCTTTCTCTAAAAAAATAATTTATAAAAGACTTTGTTTTCTAAGGAATTTCAGAGTTGTTTTTGTTTCCGGTCTCAGGATTGTAGAATTCAAAATAGTAGATTATATGTAACGGATCAAATTTTTGAACATGATTTGATTATCATAAAACTTTGTTTTTTTAGAGTTTTGAGGTCGCTGAATTTAAATATTATCTGATAATGTTAAATTTTAAGGAAGTAATGATTTTACGTACAATGAGGAAGGAATTTGTGTAATAGAACTCATCGTAATAAGAGTTTAGAAATTAATGCCCTTATTGTCATCCTTTCTATTCAATATTATAAAAATTCTTTGTATTGTAACATGTTATTAATATATAATTATTATAAGAATAGATAATTAAGTATATAGTTAGGCACTGAAAAAAAGAGTCTTGTTGAATTAATTGGAAATTTGATTAAAGTGAACTTACGGTTCAGATTCTAGTTGAACCTACCAGATTTCTTAATTCAACAAAAAATCTTGTTTAATTAATTGGAAATCTAGTAGGTTTAACTAGAATCTGAACCGTAAGTTCACATCAACCAGATTTCCAATTAATTCAATAAGACTCTTTTTTTAGTGTGTATTTAGTGTAAATTCATGCATATAGGAGTGTGTTCTAAACATCCATTTTGAAATGAAAAAAACATAGTACTTTTACTACAGATTTAAAAATTACGTGAAAAATTAGAAACTTTTGTTTAATTTTTTTTTTTTTAATACCTTTATTAATCTTTTATTTTAGTTTATTTTTTTATTACGTTTATTTTTAAGATTATTTTAAAACTAATTGCTTAGCATTTGAACTCTATATAAAGTGATACTTCAAATTTAGCATCATTGAGCAAGGTTAAAAATTCCTTAAAATAACATTTTATTGTAATCAAATGTTTTTTTTAAATTTTGTTCTCTATATATTAAATCCATTACTTCTAATTTTGTATTTCTGACCTCGGAATCAAATAAAACATTACTAAGTTATTCCAAGTTTCATGAAAATCGAGTCAGAATTTGCAAAATAAAAAAGAATAGCCAATATAATAATGGTTCGTCCTGAAAGATGGAAAGATTAAAATAAAATTTATGATATTATTTTTTAGATTATACTCTTCTATGTAAAATTATAATAATTTAGTAAAATTATTTATGTTTGATCGCTTGACGATATCGTTGACTGACCGTTTTTCTGCAGATTATAATATTAAGTGATGAAATAAATAATGAAAATTAAGGTTGGCAGGTTAAAATTATCGACATAAAATGCAACAGCGTTCAGATATTATCAGATTGGAAATTACTTTGGTAGCCGTGGCAGTTACGTTATGGGATTTAAGCACAGCAGGACTCGCGCGGAAAGTCGAGAGGCTAGAGAATTAAATAGCGTAAGCGCGTGCGACGGATTCTAAATAGGGCCGTCGAAGTAATCAAATTAATTACGATCGCCTGAAGTTTAATCGCGAGTAACGGAAACTCGCGGATAACGGCGGGGAAGAGAGAGAGAGAGAGAGAGAGAGAGAGAGAGAGAGAGAGAGAGAGAGAGAGAGAGAGAGAGAGAGACGAACAAGCGCTTTGGGCTCGTTCAGGGGTTCGTAAAGTGTCCCGGAGTCGAAGAAAGTTTTGTAAAGCTACGTGACGCGAGGAAGGTGTTTCAGGGAGCCGAGGGGATCTATTGATCTTCGGCTCGCGTGAGCTCAGCGCCGCTCACCGGCCGGGCTGTACAACTAATGTCTTCATCTCTCTCCTCCTCCCACAACTACCCCTTTGCTGCCATACCCCTCTCGCCCCACGAAAGAGAGAGAGAGAAAGTGCCTTCGCTTTTCCCTTCGGTCGCGTCGTGGTTCACGCTAGCCCTAAATCGTCGTTCATGCCACGAGCGTTCACGCGAGCAAAGGGTTGTCGTCCTCAATGAATCAGGACACCCGGGAGGGTCGTTGGTCCTTCGTCCTGAGACAGGAGCCTTCCTGTAATTTCGGAACTTAATGCATCCGCCCTTCGTGTCGCTTCTGATAGCGCCGCGGCGAAGGCGGTGCGGTGTGATTTAAGCGACTCACAGGGAAATTTCGCGTGGTACGTGGAGGGCGATCCGGGAGGGAAGATCCAGGGGGAAGATCCGCAAATTTACGCGACGCCGCAAGCGTCCGTTACAATTCAAGAGCTGCGGGGAACAACGCTTAGCTTTCGTCGACGTCAATTGGCGCCAACTTGTGGTCGATGTAATCTTCTTCCGTAGAAACACAAAGGAAAGGTGAATCGTGATCAAAATTGATCGACGTTGACGAACTAGACTTTAGGAAAGTGTATTCTGATTCCATCTGCCTAGAAACTGTTTTATTTTTATTAAACAGAGATATCAACAACTCACAAATATTAATTGGTTACATATTAGTTATATCCTTTTTTAAATCTCGTCGACCATCACCGTTGCAGGTGTGGTTCCAAAATCGAAGGGCAAAGTGGCGGAAGAAGGAGCACACGAAGAAGGGCCCCGGTAGGCCGGCGCATAATGCTCATCCACAGAGCTGCAGCGGCGAACCTATCCCACCCGAGGAACTGAGACGGAAAGAGCGCGAGAGGCGACAGAAGAAGTTGCTGAAAGCTCTCGAGAGACAGCAACGGAAGCTCGCTGCTAAAGTAAGCCGCAAACTCGCAAAAATTTCCCTCCGCAGTTAAAAAATGTCAAAATACTTACTATGTATTACTTTCTCATGTGTAAACGTATCAATTTCTTCTAGAAGATTGAAAATTTTTTTATACATATTTATCAAAGTGTTGTGCTTAATCATCTGCAACAGAAACATTAAAAAAAATATCTATATACTTTAATAGCAGAGAGAAAAGAATTTTTTTAGTTTTTATAACTTTATTAACAATTATTATCAAATAGAAAGTGATTTGGCAAAAACATATTTGATAAAAACAGACCAAACCACTTTTAAAACAATTTATGTCGGAATATAGTCGATCATATCACAGCAGATTACATAATTAAACAGCAGTTACATGTAATACGAGTTCTTTCATTTTCTTAATTTTAGGGCATTACAGTGGACTTATCGACATTGCGTGCCGAGTGGGAGTCTCGTAGCGAGGCGGCGTCGGGTCGCAGTTCCGGGAGCGGTCCTCTGAGCAACTCGTTCGGCCAACTGGGTTTGAGTAACGAGAGCAACATATCCACATCCGGTATTGACGCCAACGACCAGGAGATCGACGTGGTCGGCGGGTTGGACTCTTGCAGCGAGAGCGACAGCGAGCGAGTAGACTCGGCAGCCGACGGCTCTGTGGACGGCGAGTGTTTCCTCAACAGTAACGCGAGCGAGACCAGCGAACCCCGGAAAACCCCGCAGAATTTACCTATGGATCACCTGAATCACCAGCCCGGCATACATCACTGGGGTCTGAGCTTGCTGGAGCGACGGCGCGAACTGGTGGGAGTCGGGGCGGGTCGTCAACCGGCCGGTAACGGCGCCAGGAATCTGATCAGGCAGGCCGCCAGCGAGGAGGAAGTCCAGAGCGGCAGCATCGATCTCTCGGTGAAGGGCAGGGAGGAGAGGAAGAGGCTGAACCCGTTCTCCATCGATAGTCTCTTGGGGAACAATCGGACTAGCGCGGCATCGGATCGCAGGCCAGCGACGCCGACATCGCCGACGTCCCCCGTTTCGTCGGCTTGCACATCACCCTCCACGACGTAGTGAACAGGCGGGGAGAGGCGCCCAGAAGTGTGCCGAGGATTAAAAGTTTCACGCAGTCGAGGATGGCGAAGAGAGTGCGATCAAGGAGCCCGGTAACTTGTCGTTGAGCTTACCGATGATGGTGAAGTGACAGTCGGAATGACGAAGAGGAAAACTGGTACTCTTGGTCGTGAATTCGCGCGGGGAGGAATCAGCTACGGTAACGTTTTTCCGTTTCTGCCAGGGTTCCCTGTCGCTTTGACTGAAGTCGCTAGATTCATGAATATTCTCGCGTACTTGTAGACATTCTTATGTCCATCGATAAGCGGATTCTAGGTTCTCGACGTTCTGAAGTCTTTGAGAGTCAGTCACGAATTTGAAGCCAAAGGTAATTAAAGAAAAGGAAAAAAATAGATAAATTGAATATTAGATAAATGAAAAAATTCGCAGGTTATATCATTATTGATTAATTCTGGGACTCTTTGACTCTGAAGGAATTCGGGGATTTAGGTATTGCGCCATCGATACGGATACCGGCAAGACTTATATCATTTCGACATATCGAATGCATGCGTGACCGTAGTAGATCGAGTGCGTTTGATTTCGTCCATTGTGTCTCGTTTTAAAGAAGAGAAAATGGAAAAAATGTGCAATAAACGCAGGCTGGCTAACTAGGTGGCTTGTCTGACTTTGTCGGTAAGACAGAAAAAGCGAGAAAATGAGTAAGTAAATGAGTAAATGAGTGAGTGAGAGAGAGAGGGAAGAGAGAGAGAGAGAGAGAAAGAGAGAGAGAGAGAGAGAAAGAGAGAGAGAGAGCGTGCGTGTGTGTGTGAGTTAAAGAAAAAAGAGAAACAGAGAGTGCGAGTGCATATACGCGTGTATTTAATGTAAATAGTGGGAAGGAGGTCCGTTTATTTAATTTTCGAGTAGTCGATACCCCAGTGTTCGTCGATCGCGGATATTATTTAAAGCAATAGAGCGGGGGTTCTCAGCTCATTACACACACCTTACGATTGGTTCGATGAAAATTATTAGAGCAGCCACTCGTTAATACGACTTGAAATTCTATAGGGGAGATAGACTGGCAAAACAAATAACTTTTTCCAGCGTTTTTGTTTATAATAGCGCAGTGGTTAAGGATATATATCGTGAGATGTCACTTCAGTTTGGCAAAGAGACGAAGGTAAAACCAAAATGCTATTGAGGACCTCTGCGATAGGAGTTTGTTTGGCGTTGTATATAAACTCTAAGATCCTAAACGAGCGTGAGTACGATACGGTACAAAAATTTGCTGTCCCTCCAACCCGTAAGCAATGTTGATCTATAAGCTCGGTTTAGGGTTGATTAGGGGTGATTAAGAGTTGCCATACGATGATCCGGAATATGCGAAAAACCAGTACCTATCATATATCCATTAAAAATATATTAATTTATTCTCCAGACCACGTCGGTGTTCAGTCATTGCACGTCGTCCCATCCCTCTTCTCCTTTATCAGAAATCTGAAGAAAACAGCGCAATAGGATAGGATATCCGAGGGCAGTGTAAGTATAAAACAAAATTAATTTGAGCTTATTAATTATGCAAAATCAGTTTATTGTTTCAATATGTATTAAGAATTTTTTTAAATATAATAAAATAATGTGGGATGAACAGTTTCTATTACAACACAAGATAAAATTTCACTTTTGGAGAATTTTTTGAAAGACAAACAGAGAGAGAGAGAGAGAGAGAGAGAGAGAAGTAGCTATACGGAAAAATTTTATTAAAAAGGATGTATAAATTAGATACTTTTTAAAGTATTCAAACTGATTTTTTGTTCTTATCAGTATTAATAAAGTGTAAACAATATTTAGTTTTCGAGAAATAAGTGTCTTTGGAAGACCTGTATCGGTATTACAACTATCTTTTACATAGTACCCTAATAGTACAAAATATTAGTGCAATATTGGAAAGTAATGTAAAGAAAATATTCCCAATATTGTAAAGTAAACGTTTCACCTTATTTAGCCAATTTGTTTAAGCAGTAATATATTGATTCAATATTAAACTAATATTGACCCAATTAATTTTTTAAATTGAACATTAATTTCATTCTAATTTAGAACCAATATTTTATGAACAATATTGACTTTACATTGGGAAAACGTTGCATTGTTGGGACGACCAATGCATTCCCAATATAACCAATGTTTAGCTAATATTAGGCAATGTACTGCCAATGTAATGTGCTACTAGGGTAATAATACATATTATTAATATTTTATAATATGTATTATATGCTTAATTAATAGCGCATTGCAAACTTATTTATATAATTGTTTTCTTAATTTTTCGTACCTACTTATATACATATCTCACATATTCCACATTGTTTTTCAAATTAAAAACACATTATTATGATAATATGGCATTATTAAATATATTTCGTGTTATAATTTTATTGTAATATTGTAAATATTTCTAAAAGTAGACATTTTATCAATGCTGTAATGTTACAAAAATATTAAAGCAACATTTTACAAGGATTTTGCAACGTTACGAAAAAACATTTCTACAATTTTTTTATACTATAATGGATCTAGTTTACTCGATTTAACGTAATTAATATATTGACATAATTAATATTAAATAAGATTTAGCTTTATCAGCAGTTTTGCTCTAATCGCCAAAACTTGTTGATAGTTGAGATGTGAGAGCACACAATATACACATATAACTTTCATTGGAAAGTCAATTCCAAGTTTAGTGAAGAATAAGTGGCGTTTGCAGGACGGATATTTATGTAAATTCGCGCAAGCGCGATTTATGTTCACCACGAGTCCAGGACGCTCTCTCGCTGAAAGTCGAGAGCTTTTGTTCGTTTAACATCGATGCGAGGGGAAGGAGACTGGCGGAATAATAACGATGTACGACAATGCGGCCGCTGTCGACGTCGCGTGGCGAACAATGAGTCGCGCATAAATCATAGACACGGCGTAACATCGCTTCCGCTGTTATATTGCAATTCTACGCTATTTATATTCGGCGCCATTAAAAATATCTGCGGACCGCGGATTCCTAAGTCTTACTGAGCAAACTTTCCATACGATTCTAATAATATCCCATTGTGTCAGTATCATTCACTTAGATTCTAAATTAATTGTCTAATTGTGCAATTTTGTGAAATATTGAAAGAATAGATGAAGAAGATGAAGATATTATATGAATTAATGTTGATAATTATCATATTTAAAATGATAAATGGCAATTTAAAATTGGAATTTAAAATAATAAGAGGTTGTTTGGATTTATTGCATCAATTTGACATATCTATTATTATATGAGAACAAAACATTTTGTAATATTGAATTTTGTTTCTTATATATTTCAAGAGACTTCTAAATCAATTCCAAAAAATTTCCAATTTATTTTCTTTTGGATGTAAAAAAGCACATTAATTGTAATCGTATTATTCAACAGCAATTATCTTTAACAATAATTATTTAAATTTTATAATAATTTTTTCAACAGTTAAATATTATACTATTTTCCATTATTGGAATTGTTTTTTTTTTCAATTATTATAAATCTAATTGCAAATTAAATTTCAATGTGACCAATTTATTAAATATACAGAAAAGATATTTACTGTTTCTTAATAAAATAAAAAGAAATAAATTGTTAAAGACTCCTAATTTTAAATAACAAATTATGTTTTTGGCCATTAACAGGCTATAAGGAGTTAGCGCAATAATCAGTGCGCAAATTAAAGAGAGTTTTAACATATAATGCTATAATCTACAAAATAAACGTTACAAATTAATTGATAAACATTTCGGCTTAAATATGCCATCTTCAATGATTGGATTTCGTAATACTGAGAGAGCGCAAAAGAATCGTCAACTGCAATCAGGAAAAAATCCAAAAATGTAATTATTAGTATATCATGCGCTTAATTATTTTGTAAATTGTAGAATCATGTATTAAAATACTCATTTATTAACTTAATTTGCGCATTGATTACTGCGTTTACAGCCCGTTAATACACTTAATTTATTATTTATCAAAATTACTTTGTTCCAGGAAGCAACTTATCCTCTAATAATTGGTAGAAAAATTATTTAATATATTGAAAAAAAAGTTATCTATCACCCATTTTCTAGAATGAAAAAATATATTCTTATTTAAATTAGGTTTAGCACTTTAAACTAAAAATAAAGATGTTTTTATTGATCATTTTTGGGCTTAAGTAATTATATTTATTACTTTTAATAAAATCGTTTTTGTTGCAACAATTTTTCTACTTCAGGATAATATTCGAAAATTTCTAGTTTGTTGATAAATTTATTTACTTTGAAGATAATATTTTTTTACTACAGAAAATTACACTATTTTAAATCATTCTTCCTTTTAAAAATTTATATGTTAAGAAAAGATAATTATTTAAAGTAAATATTTTCTTATGTAAATATAGAACACAAGAAAATGGTTTTTAAACATTCTGATCAATCTTATTAAATATTACTATTAAACTCAAATGTTTTTAATCATATGTGGCAAAACGTGCATTATATAATTATTTTCAATAATTCTTTAATCTAAAAAATGTACGAGAAGATGTATGGCCGTCAAGTGATCACGAATTTATTTCTTCAAATAAATTCGCGATAGCAAAAGCAAGAGAAAAGCGACCAAGATGGCATTGCTACTTTAGCAAATAGAAATTGGTGGACGTCGCGAAAACGACAATGAAGAAACCAAGGGAGAAAGTGGGGAGAGGACAACGTAATGGATGGTAATATGCGTCGCGCGAAGACAATAAAGCGCGTCGTCGCTCGCGATTTATGTTACGAGCATTTACGTGAGCGAGCGAGCGAGCGAGCGAGTGCGCGTCACCGGGCGCCTCCACAAAGGGCCATTGTGCGATTGCGACGTGGCGCGGTTAATATTATTAGCCGTTCGCAGAGGAGCAGCGCTTAAACGGCCAATGCTTTCTGCCCCCGCCCTCGCCTGAGGACTCTATTACCGGCCAATCCTCGCGGCGACTGCTGCCTCCTCTTCCTCGTTCATCGCGCACCGGTCCATTGTCGTCGGGCACGAACGGCATTACGTTGCCCCTCTTCAGCCCCCGGCGGGGCCGAAAGCGGCGCTTCCCGATCGTTGAGGATGATCGTAATGTCCTAGAGCGTCCATAGGAAAGACGCGATCCCGGCATCCCTGCATTTATTAGCAATTAGCAACGAAACTGATGAAATGCAGGATTCATATTTTTTATCAACTAATGATCTAAATTTCTTATATTCCTTTATTAAAAAATAGTTTAATGTCGTCACTTATGTTGGCTAAGATATTACTTTTTACAATAATTATTTAGATTTTTAAAAATAGGGAGAGTTCTTACAGATATTTTAAAAAATTGATATCTAACTGGGTTTCAAGACTAACAAAATGTCGGCGCGTGGTTCGGAATCCACCCCTTTATTTTATGTAGTTTGTTGTTAAAAAGATAAATGGCATAAAAAGACAGAGAATTAAATATTAACTAAAAAAGTACACGACGTGTTATAAATTAAATTTTATAAATTTTTATAGATGACTTATCTTAATTTTAAAATATTTCTACCATGATATATGCACTTTATATAAATAGAGATGTAAGTACCATTAGACTAAAATAAGATAACATATATATATAACTATGATTGCAGAAACTGTAAGAACAACGATTGTAGCATCCATAAAACAGATACCTCTAACGTCGAGACAACCATAGAAGTCACTTAGAGAGTACTACGGTCCCCATAACACTTTTGTATTGATGGGCGAAGATTATTTTGTGACAGAATTATTTTGTGACAACCTTAACTTTTTTCTAATGTAATTATTATTCAGCACTGCTGCAAACAGAATAGACAATTTTATCTTTATCTTTATTTTCACACTTATTGGCCGAATATTATTGTATTGTTTAATTATTTATTTATGTTTATTTGAATCTTATAATTTAATGCTTTATAATTTCAGTTTCATAACTTAACTTCTTTTTGTGTATCAGTTTGTGTTATATTTGCATTAGTTAAACTTTCCTGCTTATAGTTTGGCAATGTAACTTTTAAATTTGCAATTTTTATGCGTGGGAGTAGTAACTAGGATAGCTCTTATTTCTTTGACGTAATCCAAAGGTACAATTATCTTCATTTCTTACGTGCATGCCGCAAGACTTTGCAAGGCATGTAGTGATTCATTCGCATCATTATACAGATTTCTCTGGCCGTGACAAATCGCGTTGGTAATTGTAGCAAAACCATTGCACTTTGCTTGTCAGTCCATGTAAGAAATCCCCGCGGTAGTATATTTGCTTTCTTATGTACATTACATATGTATATATTATTTAAATACAAGAATATATTTATATAAATATTTATAAAAATTTATTTTATTTTAAATAAAAATATTAACAATTATTACTCCGTAATTTAATTGTTAATATTTTTTGCCATTAAAATTGACCACGCTTCATGTATACATAAGAGAAATCGAGATATTGAGATGTTAAAATTCGAGACAGGCGTCACCTGGTTCGCGATCAGCGATCGGCACGTTCGCTGAAATTAGATAAAAACGATGCTGCACAACGCTTATTAACGCTCCCGCAATGATTCCTGAGGAAATATAGGTGTAAATTATTTCAAGATTGCGATTAGAGGTCCGACCGGCCACCTGCCGGATTTCACGCACGGAGATGCCAGGTATTAATAATCCGAGGATTTATGAGACTCCCGATCGCCGCTCTCCTTCATTAGATGGACGGTTTCATTGTCGAACGGATAAAATGTAGCGCTGGCTTCTGCCTATGTCTAACTGATCGTAATGTGCGCGAGAAGGAAAGAAGGCACGAGAAAGAAAGAGACAAAGGGAAAAAGACAAGCTTGTCTCTCTTCCTTCTTACATCCTGGGCCTCTCAGTTATTGCTAGCTTTAAATAATTAAGAAGAATTATCACACTTTATTAGAATTTCGTCATTGTTGTTCGAATCCATCTCTCTCTTCCTGAACGTTTTAGTACCTTCATGGCATGGGTTTACTAGACTCGAGAGCCTTCTTGTTGTTCAGCGATTCAAAATTGAAAAGAGAGGATCTTATTTGCCTCGTTCCAAATCACAAGAAAAAAAAAGAACAGCCAAGTGGGAATACGACTGACTCCTCCCGTTGAGGTGTAACTCGATCGAGTTCGATCCAATAGATCAGGCGGCAGATTCCTTGCCGGTTATTACAAGAGGTCGGAGGTTGATCGCTCGCATAAACCATTTAGCTCTGATCACCTATCGATACCGATATTTCCCAGAGGTATCGGCTATCTTTCCGCTCGATCTTCGTTCGACAAGGCCCTCTCTCCTTGTCTAGATGAGCCTTACCCACTCCGCACCAGATTAAATATCTGAACCTGGGTCTCTCCTAGCGCTCCCATTGGCTCCCTCTCACTCATCCTCTTTCCCATGTGTTTGTGTATTCGAGCATTCTCCTTCGCGATAAGCGAACTCGATAATTTCCTGCAAATTAATATCTTGCGCCTGCTATACTTTAGCGCGCACCAAAAAGAAGCGGTCGAATGAATTTGGAGCGAAATAGCGCGAGAACTTTGGGTGTGATGGAAACCCAAGGACCGCAATGAGATCTTATCGTGCGTGTTATTTTCAAATGAAAACAAAGTTAAGATTTTGTAGATCTATTTCGGTTACAATTTTTTTTTATAACAGCTTACACTAATAAGAGGATCTAATTTAAATATCAGACAGATTTAGTGCATCATTTAGAAGTAATTAGGGATTCTCTTTCAATGTCCATTTTTCATGTATTTCTATCTCTATAATTTTTTTTTATTACAGAATCTTGAAAACAAAATTGCTCCCTTCGTGTGCGAATCACGACGGCCCGACGAATGTACTTCGACGAGCTCGCTGGGCTCGTGGCCAGCTCGTCCCATAAAATGCCGGGCGACTTGGCCCGGCGATCGCCATTATGTATGTACATAAATCGGTGTGTGCAGGGCGAGTACATAGCTCGCCGGCGTGTATACGGGAATACACTCTACCCACGTATTAAGTCGTTTCTCGTGCTGTACGAGGGACGTTGCTCTTACTTCCACGAAATGCGCGCGCGCACATCGGCTCGCTCGCTCGCGAGTCAGTCCTTCGGGACAAAAAAGAATCGACGCTCGGGGAGGGGGAGGAGGGGTCGAATCGCGAAACCACGGCCGGCCTATTAGCGATATGTACATGCGTGTCCCGGGACCGGTTAGCGTGAAATTCCGCAATCTTTGTCGATTCTTTTGGATGCTAATTACGTGGGATTTCGCACGTCGTTCCGCGGTGACGCGGCGAGGCAGTGATCGAGGAGCGTTCATCATCACGCGGGACGGGCGGCGCGTTATTAATTTTTTCGGATATCGATCGGAGAGGGGACCGGGGCCAGGGCCACGGGCCGATTTTCGTACTTTGTTTTTGAACGTGAGCGCGCTTCGGAGGGCAATCCCACTGGATATTGAAAAGCATCCATCCACGGAGCGAGCGGATCCGGAGGCGGGGATCGGGACTTGGCAGGAGATCGAAGATGCGCGATAAAGAATTAATAGCCGCTTTTGGCAACAGGCCCAGGTCTAACTGGCGGGAACAAATTTTATTACCAAATTTTCCTCCGCCTGTATACGCGCCAAGATGGTAGATAGTCGTCCGCCAGCCGTGAACTGGCGAACCCCGCGCGGCTCGCGGACCCCGAGCGTTGTATGTATGTATGCACTCTTGTTCGTGGGATCGAGATATCGCGGCTGCAGCCTCCTCACGGGCGGTCGCCACGCTCGTTGGATTCACTTTTCTGCCAAAATCGATTCCCGATCGCCCGGGCCTCCGGGCCGACACGGAACCTCCATGAAGTTCCTGCAATTTGGGTACAGATTCGAAACGGAGTTTCTGCCGTTGGTTCAGCTTCGTTGAAATTTATCTGAATAATTTGAGAGGAGAAAATTAGAGCGTGTCGGGGTTTACTTTTTCTTCCGCTGTACTTCGCGATTATCTTTTTCTTTTACAAATATCGATTCCGCATTGTTGATGATATTTTCACTTTGATCTCGTCTCCGTTTGCATATTATCTAAGTATTGCATAATACCATAATGCTTTCGCCTCGTGATATCTCGACACTTCATTTACCCATCAATACAACATTTCAATCTCTCGGAATACCTGGGAATCTTACGCAAGGATCAAATCGCGAAACGATAGAGTGGAACAAAAATGGATAGAAATGAGTACCTTACTCTTCTTCAATCGAGCGCGAAAGAAATAGATATTTACGACCGAATTATAGATCGAGAGCAAAGGGGTAAAATGCTGAAATAGAAGAGGGCTGCACTCGAGCCCGTCGTACCTTCTTAGCAAGTGTCTTCCATTACGGTGGTTTTCTTTCCCAGCTAATTCATACAATTTCCACGAAGCCGTCATGCTGGAAGGCGCAATCATCCCGCAGGATCGGCAATTTCGTCCGACACCTGCTAATGCACGAATGTGTCAGCGGCGACGAGCGGCCAAAGAATGAAATTGAGTATTATGCTAATGCGAATGGTCGTGCAAGCTCTTCGCAATGTTGCATGCGATAGGGACACGGACGCGCGTCATGCCAGCGCTAAATCTTTCCGTTATTACAAGAAAAAACCGGTCCGCGAAAGGATGCCGGCGCGCGAAATATCGCCATTTGCGAAGAGAATGTCCTCGGACGAGCGACCGGATTATCCGTCGGCGTCATTTTATCAAGCACCTGCTGACGCGGTCCCTTCTTCCTGGAAGCAACTTTTCTACACGTTGCCGATATGTAAGCGAGAACTGCCTAATCGCCGTCGCCAATTAGGAAACATTGAACGAATCTCTCAAATGCTTTGCTTTCTTTATGTTTGTTATACTTCTTTCCTGGAAGCACGCGTCGATGACGGGTTCATGATTGGTTTATGGGAAGCTTGTCGAAAAGACGCGTTTGCGAAGAAGCAATCACGTAAGTGTATAACAAGATCCATACAAACTTGTTTTTCTCACAGTCAGTAAATAAGTTATTAATCACGAAACTAAGGTGGCGTAATCTAAGATGATGTTATTTAATGTAATTAATTATCTCTCTTGTTTGACGCAGCAAAAATGCCAAACTCATGTTTAAATCCATTAAAGTTACATTAGAAAAAGACTCTAGTTGCATGAGTTGAAAATCTAATAGATTTTTAATGCAAGTACGTCGTGAGAAAATAAATAAATTAGAAATCTTGTAGGATTATTAGATAAGTACAACTCACTTTTTTTGTTAAATATATTAGAATTTCTTGATAATAATACTAAATTTATTTAAAATATGTATTAATTTGAGTTGAAACTTTACAATGCTACATTTTTTCTTTATCCTGTGTACTTTTTTTACTTACAAAAAACTTCGGAGTGTTCATCTGGTGGCGATATTGTTTGTTATAACTATGTTAGAAGTTTTGTAGATTTAACCGGAAAATGGTAACTATAAATGCTTATAGTCAAATCTACCAAACATGTAGTTATAAAATATTGAATCCAATCATGATAATCAGGAATTCTGTTTGGTCTCATCAAAATATGCTTTATTGATAATAATTCACATAATTGGCGCATTTTTCTGTCTTTGAATTCAATGTATTTTACAAATATTTGATTTATTAAAGATTAAAAATAGAGCAATAAATTTTGTTGAACAAAATTTCAAAGTTCGACTAAAGTAGTTAGACTTCCAACAAGATCTTGAGTTCACCTGTCTTGTTATGCACACTCGCGTTTTCGATTTCTCCAAGTTTCCCGACAGGCTTCATGAAAACAAAAAACCAAAGAAGAAATGGGGAGGTCCAGGTGTGTGCGTGTGTGTGTGTGTGTTTCTCTTCCGACGCAGGACGAGAGACGGAAAGCAATCGGCTCTCTTCGCGGCAATATCGCGATAAGTATCTCGGGCTCCGACTCCGCGAAACACGAGGAACGATCTGCGTAGTGGTGCATGGGTGCTTTGATGGCGGCCAGCCAGAAGTAAATCTAAGGTTTACGAGGCAGTACCGCCTCTTACTAGCACCTCCTCGAGCACCTACCCCGAGTACCACGGGGCACCGCGAGAGCGCGAGCCCCTCATAATTCTCATAATAAATCGCCTCGGAACAACTGACGCCCGCTCCACATACAAAGGGATCACCGACCAAAAGGAGGATCGAAGGGTTAGCGCGAAGGGGAAGGGAAGGGCAGGCAGAGAGGAAGGGGGAAAGGGAAGGATTCGCAACAATGAGTCGACCCAGATCGCGAAACCCATAGCTGCACTGTTGCAAAAGGCTGTTACATCTCGAGCGCAAGGAGCGATCCCTAACCAACTGGTGCCGCTCGACTCGACGACTCTATGAAGCAAGGAACTCCTTCGCGGAAATCATTCATCGCGAGATGTTTAAATCTCCGCGGATCTTTATGGCTCGCGGATCGTTACACCTTCGTGGTTTCGTAATCGCGGCGCGATTGAGGGTTTTCCTAACACCTGGGACTGTCTTTCTCTCTCTCTCTCTCTCTCTCTCTCTCTCTCTCTCTCTCTCTCTCTCTCTTCTCTCTCTCTCTCTCTCTCTCTCTCTCTCTCCGCTTCTTCCAAATCAGACTTCAGCTCGAATCGAGATATATATCGTCGCGTTAAGGAACGAGGAGGGACAGGACGGGACAGCCCACAGCTATATAATCCCGAGCGCGTTTCGCAGCATTGCGGCGAACGGCGTAGCTTATTCCGCTCTCGCATGTTCTTGAATACTCTTCGGCATTAGTTACATTACCTATATTGTATCGCGACCAAGTCCGGTCAACCGTCCGTCCGGCCGGCCGGACCGAACGGACGCCTTCGAGCGCCTCTTCGTGTCCCGCAAGCCGTGTAGCGTGCATCGTGCCCCATGCGCGTGGTCACAGGGCCCCCGATAATATAGTTATTACCAACAGGGGGCCCCGCGGCCACAAGAAAGCGACGAACCCCGCATTAAAAACCAATTTTTAGTCCCGAAAAAACCTCCGCTCTCCGTCGTAATAACAGGCCTGATAATCTATAGTAGGTTTTCTATCCCGGACCCGAGGACCGACCTGCCAGGGCCATCCTCTCCGCCCTCCTCCTCCCTTCTTTTCCTTACCCTGCGCGTTTTGCTCTTCTCCCGCCGCGCGTTCCGTTCTCCTAACCCGGTCGGGATAATCGAGCAAATTGATGCTCCCTCGTCTCCACCGCGATGACTTTTTTTCAATTAAAATGGCCCACGATGCAACCGACAGCTGTCGAACGGACAGCCTCTACGACGTAATCACGGTGGGACTTCGATTCATCAATCGATCGACCGTTTGACGTGCGTCCTGTTTTCAACTGGGTTTCCGAGAAGAAGAACGGGCTCCATGATTATTCGCGACCGAGTGAGAAAATTTGTAACGGTTGTTGACACATATATAAGTGGACAATAATCAATTCACTTTATACGTTTTAATAAGTGGAAACGTAAATTGTACCAATCTGCGACGATTAAATTTCGATGATAAAACTGGCGCGATCGGAATCACCTAGTACATTAATTGACCTGTCGGTTAAGTAATTTTCAGAAGATCTTTCGGCGTGATTGTGTATAAATTACGGAGCCGACCGGGTATTATTGCAATTAATGATCCGCGACGCGTTCGCGTAATATCTCTCTTTCATAATCTATCTTTTTCCCTTCATTCTTAATTACTCAGAATTTATAGACCGGACTATGCTTAATCATTATGGTCATACTGATCGCTTGATAGATTCGTTCTTAATAGCTTTTCTTCTTAATTACGTGAAAACGCAAAAACAACTTACAAAATAAACAGTTACTATAATACGTGATTTATATCGAATGTATTAGAATTTAAAATTAAAAAATAAATTGAGAAAGATGATAATTTTTATCGTCAACAATAATTATTGTTGAAAAGAGAACATTTTGTTTTTATATTGATCTCTTATATTAATCTTTTTTATGGGTGTGAGATTATTAAATTTTTTGAAAAAGACTTAATATTCTTGCTTAAACACGAGACAATGTGTTTGTTAATTTAATACCAAATTTTTTTTCTATGTAGCCTAACGTGTGAGACTGAGAGTGTATTTAAAAATAATAACTATAACCCTAATCAAAACTAAATCTATAAGTAGCGTGTTCTGGAGAGGGCGGCTCTAATATATATCGCATAATTATCCCGCGTAGAACGCAAATACCCCTCTACCTATTTCTATTAGTATCCCGCCAAAATGACGGCCAATTACACGCGGTGTATGGTCAAAAACTGTTCCGCCACTTTATTACAGGTTTACCGGCTCCGAGCCGCAAACTCGACTCCTCCCGGTCTTCGGTTTCTACGAACGGCCGAAATTACGTATAGCGTCTTCCGCTGCTCCAACGTTTTGCGACCCGTAGACATGATAACAGGAAATCTTTATCTATGCTAACGAGAAATATTTCGCAAATATGTCCCTTCCCGATTTACATTGAAACAGAGCATATCTACGGGACAAAATTAAGGGACGTTTGACCGACGCGGTTACACATTTAATGATAAGATCTCCTACCAATTTCTCCCAAAGCGTCTAGATTAGTTTAAGCGGTCTGAGCTATTCGATTTTCAGTAGCAATCGCCTAGTTGTGTCACTGGAGTGGCGGAAGAGGACCTCGGCCCAGAGTCCTCAATAAATTTCTATTAACGGCGCGGCGTTCGAAACAATCGGCCATTAAATCGAACGATCCCGTGGTAGATAATAACTGGTAGTAATAATCGGCCGGAGCCACCGGTTAGTTTCGACGCTGCTGGGACCCTCGCCTCGCCTCGGCTCTGAAACAAGCCGAGCATCGGTAATGAGAGGCCAATTAGAACACCCCGCCGATGGAATTACCCCCCGACGCTCCGAAATTCAAACTGGCTGCCGTGAGCGTTCCTCGTAATGCCCGTGAGGCACGCGAGAGAGCGAGAGATCGCGTGTGAGTGCGTCGGAGTGTGATGCGCGGATACCCGGAGAGATCTACCTTCCCCCTTTGTCTTCGTCCCACCAATAGGCGGTTCACGTAAAGCCTGTTCGTCCCATCTGCCCGAAAAATCGCCTCGTTAGTCATTCGATGATCTGTCACAAACAACTTCGTAAGACCAAAGATGAGAAGCTGAAAGAGCGAGAGGGAAAATAAAAGAGGGAGAGAAAAAGAGAGAGGGATGAGGAAAATTTTACAAACATACAACAAAAAGAAAAAAATTTTAAAGAATAATTACTTTATTGTGATGCGTCATTTTATAGAATATATTATAATTCAATCTAACTTTGTGAGCCAAATTAATCTTTGCAACAATGATTAATTTTATCTACCAATTTGGCTAATTACAGTACAGTCTTTTTAGTTTATTCTGTATGATTTTTTACTCGCAAGAAGAGTAAAACTTTGCTCCCTCTGGTAGCAATGCTGCGTACTGCTCGCGGATAAAGCATAAAACATTACTCATAAAGCACAGAGGCTTACAGTAAAATATTGCATAGACATAAAAATAACTTTTTTGCAATATTACTTCAACAATGTTGCAGTAATGTTTTCAAAATTATTGTAAAAAATATTTTATTCTTCATTCAATAGTGGCACGCGCCATTGCCATTATACTGAACGTGACGGAATTTTACTTATTATAATTAAAAAAAAATACAAAGTAGAGTATAAAAAGAGTAACAATATGAGATTTTTCACTTATTTTAATAAAATGGTTTAAAGGTACAAATTCCCAAAATTGAGTTCAAAGACGAAAGTATTATAAATAAGATGTATTTTGACAGTAAACTTTGTTCCATTGTATATAAATAAAATTAGAGGCATGTGCTATTCCTGAAACTTACATGCATCGAGATGTTTTTAATATAATGGCATTTAAAAATTATCAGAAATATCATGTTGTAATACGTTGCAATGGTTTTAAAGGTGGTGTATTTTAGTATTGCTGCAATATTGTAGCAACATTTCGTAACATTTGTAATGCATAATGATGCACTTTTGCAATGAAATGTTTCTATAATCTTTCCGGAATGTATGGATACTATTCACAAAATATTTTCGAAACATTGCTATAACATTGCTGACATAATATTGCAAAAAAATCTTTGCAATATCTCTGTAACAATGCAACATGTAATGTTGGAACGTTGCAGCAATGTTGCTGCAAATTTCTGTGTTGGGTAATGACTGCGAATAACAAGAAAGTTATTACTGTTTAAGAAAAAAAAGAAACCTGATTAAAAAGGAAACTTCTGATATTCAATGAGCTAGCGTTTCGTAAGAATGGGAATTACATTAGACGAAGCAGAATCTCAGCCACGCTGTTGCGACAGGAAGATGGACGTCTCTCGTTGCGACAGTGCTTTAGGAAAAATCACCGTCCGCGTGATCCGTGAGGAGACAACTCCGTTGTAAGGGGGAAGGAGATAGAAAGGGGGAAAAAAAGAGACAACGAAGGTAAGATGCTCGTTACTCGTCGCGCTCAATTTGCAGTCGCGTATAATTAACCGGAGTATGAAAAACGGTCCGCCACGTGCTACCGTCGCCAACGCTACACCGTGAGATTTATAGTTATTAATTTTATAATAGACCCATCAGGCGGAGGTGCGCGCTTAAGCGTCCGGCAGCTTGAGCGAGCACGCAGTTTAACCGAAAATAAAGCGAGACGAGGGGCACGGTTCCCCCCTCCCCCGAACCGGGGCAATCTGCATTTTTAATTGGCGAAATAACTCACCGCGCGATTCCAACAAAACGTGCGATTAATTGTAATTAACGAAATTGATTTTCCTGCCTGTGAGGAGAGCTCACCGGCGCGGCGTAGTCGTCGTCATACCGATTCCTCGTCCAGTCGGACCCCGACGTGCAGGCCGCCGTTGCCCCATTAAGGGGTTAGTCAAGACTTCATTACTTCATTAATCACGCGGACGATCACGGGTCCGCGTCCATTTGTTTTTGCCAAATTAATCAGAGCGACGCGGACGCGCCCGCGAAACTCTTATGCATACTCAAATCGATTCACTTCGAGCTTCCTCCATATCTTATCTATCTATCACACGTAAAGCTTAACGCGATCGATCATGCGAGCGCCGCGGCGAATATTGATCGCGCCCCCGGTCTGCGCAATTAATCTAATAAAATAATTCATCTATCGCGGACTCGCGGAATCAATTTCGAATCCCGGGATCCCGGAGATTCTCCCACCTGAGGAAGAATAACTTCGGATTCTCTTCGTTCGTCGCTACGATTCTCATTAAGTTAAATTAAATTTCGGAAACCGTTTGTACGAGCGCGCGCGTGTGTGTATGTGTGTGTATGTGTGACTTTTACTCGCTCGGCGTATAGATTGAACGTAAAACATATGGCTGTAAATTTTCAGGCACCACAATTCATTTGTATTCCACGCGCGCGTATTCCTATGCTTATGATTTATTCAGCGTTGCGAGAAAAGCGCCTTCAATTGTGTCGGATGATTTATGTCACTCGTTGTGTCCGAATACGGAGTTAATAATGCCATTGTCGTTTCGCGCGCGCGCGCAATAATATTACCGTTTACAATTTTTCGCCTCGCGCCGTGATGGAAATCGCAGTTTCTCTCCGTATTACGGGAGGCTTTCCTTTTTTACGACTGTACGCCCGCCGTCGAGTCCCACAGACGCTCGCGATCGCGCGGCGATCCACGACGGCGAGAGAACGAACGAAGAAGCGGCGATTGTGTTCCCGCTCGAATTCCAACGAGGTGTAGCCTCGTGCAAAAAAACGGCTTTTGCAACATTTCGGTAGGTGATTTACGTTTTAATCTAGCGTTAACGACTTCGCGTAGACAGGCGAGACTAATGGCGAGGCCAAGACCAATCGCGCGTCTATGAAGGCGCGGGGAGCACAAAAGCTATATTCTCCCGTGATTCCATCGCGGTTGACAAAGCGAATATTCCTGACCTATTATTGCCAGGAATTCAATCCCAAATCGCAAATATGGTCACGCTGAAATAACATCAGGTTTTTTTTCTTGAGTTCCAACCAGCAACTTTTTCAACGTTGGATACATTTCGCACCGTGCGAATCGATTTAAATACAAAATGTATATCGAATATCTGCACGCTCCCCAATTATAACTTTCATGAGTTTATAATTTTGTTTTAATAGATATTTGATCCGACGTTACTCTTCTTGTAACACAGTTCAAAGGAGACGGCCTTTACTTGGACGCAATACAATTGGACACCATTCATTTGGAACATCGTTGCACGCTGTTCAGTTATATACAGCTGTGTATAAAATTTTTGTTTTTAAATGAAGAGCGTTTTAATGAACCTCTCTCGTTCTAAGAGTTAAATGTAAGATATATTTAAATTATTTTATTTTTAAAAAATTCTATTCTTCCATAGGGTAGAGATTTTAGGAACAGAGAATTTTTAAATCTATTTAACTCTAAATAAATGTTATTTAATAAGGCTTAATTAAATTGTTAAATATAAATTAAATGTTTATAATATTTTACAAACTTTATCTATTATATGTAGAATATAAAGTTTACTTAATTTATTGTATTTTTTAAACTTTATGTAATATGATTTTTTTATCTCTATTTAATAAAATTTTTAAAACGGAATTAAAAAAATTTTATTTAACATTATTTTATAATTAGTACATTTGCAAATTTAAATTTAAAAAAGAATTTAATATCTAAAGAAAAAATTTATTTTTAATATTGAACAGTTTTATAAATAATTATTTAAAGATTATTTTTCTTAACTATGTATACCTGCACATTGAATAAACTTTAATTTGTATGTTTTAATTCAATGTTTCCAATTAATTCTTTTTTTTATTTCAACTTGATTATTTACAGTCAATTATCTTGAATTTAATTAAATTAGCCAATGGTCTAAGATCTAAGCTATAAAGATACTGGTTTTTTTATTATTTACACGTTGATATTTTTATTTTAAATATTTTAAGAACCTTGATATACATAACATTAATAAAAGAATAAGAGTTACGTTTCCAGTTAGAAGCCGGTAATGGCGAATCTGCTTTTTATGTGATGCAAGATAAAAAATCAAGCCGAGGAGACGCAAATGGCGAGCGGTACCATGTTTACGAAGGGGGCTTCTCGGCTTGCTATAATATTTTTCGCGAAGCCGACGCGCCGTTTATACGAATTCAGTGCGCAAAGAGATACGGCCGCGTGTATCGAAATGCGATCTCTGCGTTTAATTACGAATCCTTCTGGGAACGATCAGGAAACGCATCCCTATACCAGCGAGCCCCCTTCCCCCGTGCAATGCAAGCGCGCTTTCGGACGCTTTCGAGTGCGAAAGCATTAAATATGTTATCGCGCGCACGGTTGTGTTATGAGCGGCGCGATCAGAGAGGGATTTATTTTCCTCGCGCGCACGCAGCGCGATTTACGCAAAATATCGTACCACAGGATTCCCTCTTAGCCCTGCTTAATTAAGGATCAGTTCAGTCGGTTGCTCACGCACCGCAGCTTCTTCTCGCGTAAATCGAACTGACGTCTAAATGCCTACGTAACGGTATTTATATTACAGTCTTGTAGTTGCCACGATAATTAATATCGTGGTGATTTGAATATGGATACACAGGTGAATTTGAATATGGATTACGATTAAGCAATGACTAAAACAATGAGGAACATTCATGAGGAAGGAAAAACCTGATTGGCATGCACGCGGCGTCGTTTTGTATGCTAATTTTCAATGTCAGTTCAATTCATTAAATTTCGCGGCGCGCGGCACGTGGCTCCCACTATAAGCGACTTGTTAAAACACGGTACAACAATTATATCATCATTTGACGAAAATTTCGCACTAATTATGTTTAGATAATTTGCTGTAATGCAGCATTGTTGTAATTTCTAAATAATGTACATAAAAAATTAGACAAATTTAAATTTAAAATATACAAGCATTTTACAATTGTTTCAAATGTTTCATGTTGCAATATTTCTACAGTATAATTTAGGAACAACAACTGTGTACGTTTATAAGTACGTAGATAGATCATTTGGATTTCTCTATGCACAATTATACTTTTAAACGTTTAAGCATTTTTTAGAAAGAAATTGTTGAATTATTTTTTTCAAATAACTTTGCCCATTATTTCGAAACTATTTGCGCAAACATTTATCATTATTTTCTATAAAAGGTTTAACATTTCTAATATATTTTTACAAATAGATCTACATAATTGTAGATCATAATTTTTTTTATGCAAGATTTCGTTGAACAATTTCAGAAATATTTTCTTATTGGGGGTGTGCACTTTGTAGCGCTTTGTCTACGCGCATTCCGCGTACTTATTCACGTACATTTTCACGAGGCGTCGTCTGAAAAAGCATGAAGACACGCGGTGGAATTTGGAAAAATCCGCCAGCTAGAATATTATGACGCTTCGAAGGACGGTAGCTACCACCGCGCGCTTTAATCTCGCGTTAACGACTTCATGTATAGCCGGCCGAGACTAATGATAAGGGCGAGTCCGGAGTCGTATCTATCAAACAAACAATAAAGAGAGTAGAGAAAGAGGGAGAGAGGAAGGAGGAGGGGGAGAGGGGAGAAACAGAGTATCCTTGGCGCTCGCCATTTTTTCGATGGCCGCACGGGAAAAGGTGTGAACTCCTTAAGCTGCCGAGGTGTCGGCTCGTCAGCAGTCAGGAAGGTGTTGGGCCGCGATCATTTATTATCTCGAGATTGAATTTCTCCTCGGCTCGGCCAGCGCCTCGGTTTAATTAAAATATCGTTATGGGTAGGCGGGGATTCCCGCCGCCGTCATCTCGCCTCGCCTCGCCTCGCCTCGCCTCGTCTCCTTCTCTTTTCGAAAGCGGATTCACGATGACCGGGAGGAGAACGCGGTCTGGGGGAAATATGCGGTGGGTGCTTCCGTTGCTCCCTCGCCTCCCTCACCGGATCACGAAACACCGCGGCCGCGCGGTCGGTCGATGCGGAATTATTCCGTCGGCTCCAATTTATCAACATTCTGCTCCGCGTTCGTGTATTTCTTAATTTTTAAGCCCTTTTAAGGCCGCAGGATTGCATACGTTCAACGTCTTGGGTAAGCAAATTCGGGTGATGATTAATGGCGCTTTGAAATTTCCCCTTAAAATTTTCTCGATGGCGCGACATGTTGTCCTTAATCGTTGCCTATTTGTTTGCCGTAAATGATTGAGCGCCTACATGTGTACACATTTTTTTTCCATACCTCTCGTACTCTCTCTTCCTGCACGTATTCATAATTTATTTATTTCTAATTTAATCTTCTTGTTTTTGATTACAGTTGTTTTAAAAAGGAAGAATATAGGCTTCAAAACTATGCTAATTATTTATGATAATCGTGTGATTAAGCACCAAGCGTTTCTTAAGCGATGGTCTCACTCTTTTTTTACTTTACACCTATTTGTAATAAACACGAAGAGATTGTCAGGGACAAAAAGTAATCGTGTGTATCGCGTACCAGGTGTAATCACACGTTAGATCCGCTCAAAATTCAATTTGCATATATCATTGGGTGATAACGATATATGCAGGCCGTTTGTCGGTAAATCCGGAGAGAGCACAGAAAGTGTGTGTGTGTGTGTGTGTGTGTGTGTGTGTGTGTGTGTGTGTGTGTGTGTGCGTGTGTGTGTGTGAGAGAGAGAGAGAGAGAGACTCGGTCGGCTAAATACGTCGATTTGCTTCTTTAATTCTTAAGAGCGAGCGAGTTGACAGATTACAGTCCCGCGTAAGAACCAGCGAAGCGGATCGGCGGCGCGACCGCATTTATCCGCCTCGCGATCAAAAAGTGATCAATACGGGCCGATCCTGGCTGACCCGAGCGATAACGAGGTATTAACGATCGGAGCCGAACCAGTTCGAGGGAAGGAAGGTTGCCTCACACGGACGATCAGGCTCACGTTCAGCCGATCGGCTGAAGCCATCCCGTCTCCCGATCACCCTCTCTCACTCTCTCTCTCTCTCTCTCTCTTTTCCTTCTTCCTCTCTCGCTCTTGTAGCCGAGCCTTTTGTCTCGGATCGTCTCGGGGTTTTCGATTATCGTCCGGTACCAGGCACCGTAACGATCGCCTAACTCAGTGGGCCCGCCCCCAACAAACGGCGACTCCACCTCCGTAGGGACCCCGGCCTCACTTTTTGCATTTAAATTAATTTGCGCCGATTAATTTTTAATTAAAGCCGAGACCCGGGCCCCGGCCAGGCGCGAAACTCTTCGCGCGTCAAACGTACCGGTCGGCCGGTCGATCGAATAATATTCTCGGTCGCCTTTCCGGGGGCCATCCCGGCTTTACCGAAGCGGCCTGGACGATTTGACTGCGCTGCGATTGGACGTGCGCGAATTTATGGTACGAGAAGATTGGGGTCCGGCGAGGTTCCATGGGAGCCGCAAAAGGTGCGACTTGATTTGGTGTTTAGATAATTGAATCGGTTATTTTGGGAATAACGAAGAATGTAAGAGCTGAATTTATTTCAAACTGTTCTCTGAATTCTTCCCTCTTCTCCCCTTTTCCTCACCCTTTCCCTCTCTATTTATACTTTCACTTTTTTATTGTTTTTTTATCTTACTATAAAATTTTATATATGTACATGATATAATGGTATCATAATTCATTATATACTACGCGCTTAGAGATTGAGAAGGTCTCGGAGCATGTAATAAATAGTGATTCTATTCTATTCTATCTCTCTATTCTTCTCTCCCCTTTCCCTTTCATATCTAAACACACACTTTATTACACATAAACCCACTATTACTTCACTCTATTACATTCTATTATACGCACTCTAATAAACGTAGGTGTGAAATGATAAATTTAACACCATGATGTTTATATAATTTTTACCATATTGGTATTTATACAAATACTAACATGATTAAACCATTTGTTGTTTATATAATATGGTGACAATTATATATATAATTAAATGGTGCGAAATCTATATTATTTCTATTTCACACTTATATTTTGTGGAATAAAGTTTAGAAAAAGAAGTGTTTGTATGGAAACCAGATTATTTTTTTAGAACGTACTTTAGACACTTGTAATAATTCTTCTCAGAATAATAGTTTATTCATAATTTTGTGCAAGTTGGGCAAACTGGAAAAACCGCATGCATATTTTTTCCCAAAACTGAGATAAATGAATTTATTTTTATTACATATGGAACATTATAAACATACGAATATACTTCACGAAGTTGATGAAGCATGCAAATATCTCAATTCAAACAGAAGCCCTACAACACTCAATTTTTTATTTCTCCCAAAAAAATGTGATTTACTGTATGTGAGTGTGTACAGTTTTCACATTTAAATATTAAAAAAATAAATTATTCGGACTTTTTATAAATTATTTTATACATAACTTCTCATTTTGACATTTACATATATATTTGCCGTTTACAAAATTAAGTGATATACTCAGATGTGTATATAACAGGAATATTAATCACGTACCGTACACGCAGAGGCTGGCGGAAAGATTCAATTTCTG
The DNA here is from genome assembly GCF_013373865.1 of Monomorium pharaonis. NCBI lineage: Eukaryota > Metazoa > Arthropoda > Insecta > Hymenoptera > Formicidae > Monomorium > Monomorium pharaonis. The sequence goes on along the minus strand of NC_050471.1, from coordinate 24,128,517 downwards.
TACACGCAACACACGTGTGTTTCCCGACAAGTTGAGATTCACAAGACGCTTCTCCGGGAGAAGCGACAAATCCACAGGAGCGCGGTAACGATTTCCAATAAATCACCGAAACTCCTTTACGAGTGAAAATCCGCGTCGTGCTACATTCGTTCTTCTCCTTTTTTTGCTTTTTTTTCTCTTTCTCTCTCTCTTTTCCCCTCTTCTGCCTCCTCTTATGTCCAATCTTCGTTCTCTCAAGGATATCCCGGTGGATCCCCCGTACGAAAAGGCAATGCGGCGTTCATAAAACGGCCGTAAAACACTAAACGGCTGTAAAGCTGCTGCTCCAAAACGCGCGTCGGCGCGACCGACGCCCGTTGTTCGGCCGCCGTTGTTGTCGTCGTTCTTGTTGTTGCTGCCGGTGCTGTTGTTGTGGGAGCAGCGTGAAACGCGTTCCTTCGCAATTCCGGCCGGATAGAGACACGCACCTTCGACGTTAAATCACTTCGTAACCACGCCCTATCCCGTCTCTTCCTTTCCAGTTCTTCCTTCTCACCGGACGCGCGGAGGATCCCTCGAAACGTGCTCCGCTCGCTCGAAATTCCCGTGACAAGGCGAAGAAACAACTACTCAATTGTACGCGGACTCTTCATGATCTCTCTCATCTTTTCCGTTCAATATTGATTCAACATTGTCTCAATGTTAAATCACTATTGAACCAATATTACTGCTTAGACGAATTGGCTAAATAAGGTAAAGCGTCTACTTTACAATATTGGAACAATATTAAGAATATTGCTTTTACATTACTTCCAAATATTGCGCCAATGTTTTGTGCTACTAGGGTTGCAAACTCTGTAAATTTGACAATTCGGATGCAGCATATCAAATTGTCTTTTAATTACATTTGTTTAGTTACATAACATTATCTTTCTAGATCCTTAATTAATAGCATAATACATTAGCAGTACATTGGCTAATATTTCCCGATGTAACGCCAATATTGGTCATAAAATATTGGTTCTCAATTAAAATGCAATTAATGTTTAATACGAAAAATTGATTGGTTCAACATTGGCCCAATGAATTGAACTAATAGTGTTGCTTAGACAAATCGGCCAAATCAGGTGAAGCGTCTATTTTACAATATTGAACCAATATTGAGAACATTGTTTTTACAATACTTCCCAATATGGTTTTGTGCCACTAGAGATATAATTTTCACCAGTTTTACTCTGGACGGTCACGTTTCCAACTTTCCGTACCATCGGTTTTTCAAATCTTCTTTGGCTATCCGTTTACGTCCCAGGATGTGTAAGGTTATAATCACGGGTGTTGAAACTTTCGAAGAGTTGATCGACCCTCTAGATAAACTGAACTGTTTTATTTCATAACAAATGGGCCTGCATTCATTTTCGCGCCTCTATTAGTCGGTTTGCTCCCTCGCGTGCCGATGCAACGCTCGTCAGCGAAGAAAGCATGAAGATGTATCACGATAACTATCGCGAGCACCCTTATCAGTCCCGCGGTCAATCTATCGTTCCCTCACGAATTCAAAGCTCTCCTCTCCCTCTCCCCTCTTCCGCTCATATTGAATCTTAATTCGTTCGCCAGTTGCCTCGATCCTCCTTCCCCTTGAATCTCTCACATGCTAGATCCCAATTAAATTTCTCACCTTCCCCTACCAACCAACTCTTTCGCGGACGATCGCGCTAATCACGCGAAACGACTTCCGGCAGAATCTGCGAGGCCAAGTCGCCGGCAATTTCCGGCCGGCGTGCGCGGCGATTCCACGCGACGCGGAGATTATCACCGAGTTATCATCCCGATCGATGCAAAATGATTGCTGCTACCGCACGGTAATAATTTGCTGGATCGAAAGAGAGCAAGACGTATATACCGGATTCTCGAAGCGGGACAATCTCAGAGGTCGATCTTCTCGGTCGATGTTCTTAATACTGCGAATCGTTTCGAACGCGTTTCACGCTGATACGGCAGACAGTTTTGCTTTCAGATAATAGTGGCAATTGTAATTACGTAGTTAGACGACACGCTAGTTACGCGCGCCGCATTTATATAATTAGCGGATAATAGCTGCGCCGGCCGCTGTGACTGCGGATGCATAATAGACAGGACTCATAAATGAGAGCTCGTCAGCTACATACATGCAGAACGCTAAATGAATATCCGCTAAATTAATAAAGACAAGTCCTCCTAGTTTAGTCTCTCTCGGCGAAAAGCTTCGCGCGTTAATCACACACTTAAAGTCTAATTTTTTCCCCTCACAAAAAGAGATGATTGTTATACGAGAAGTCATCATCTCTCGTCGGTAGCTCGTCTGTAGTCTTGGACATCGTGCTGTTAGATAGTTAGGTGTCGAGAGTGCTCGGGATCTTTAGATATTCAGATTCTCGGGTTCTCCGGGAATCACTCGAATCCTCCCTATTCAATTCACGAGGCCTTCGCTTGTCAGCACGTCAGGTTCTCGCCAAAAAAATTCCCAGATCCTTATATGTCCATAGATTTAGACTAGCGAATATTGTTTGGCAGGCTTTTACCTCAACGGTTAGAATAACAGGTTTCTCGGTAAGTCGAATGGGAGTCGGCCACGAGTTAACAGTTATATGTATACCTGTTCGCTTGTCACGCGGGCAACTCGACGCCGATCATTTTATGTCACGAACTTCCTTCGCTCACCCTATACTGTGTTACGTGACCGATAGATATTATATAGCTAATAAGACGGCAAATACCAGCTTATTAGCGCTAATCATGCGTGTTTCCTCTATCGAGAGCCGACACCGTTATGGCGTATCCAGACTCGCTATTGAAACGAAGGATTGGGTTATCCGCCACCGTTGGAAGACAAAATTGCAGCTGCATTTAATAGAAACATCAATGTAGCTCAAAATAGCGATTGTAAGGTGCATAAGGTACCGTTGTAAATTTTGCTAAATAGATTACTATAGTATGGCGTAGAAAAGTGTATCTCTTTCTCTCGAGGTTGAATTTTTCACGACAATTAAGTCTGACTTGTATTGTACGTGAAATTACATTTTTGCAATTATTTTTAGTTTTCGCGCTTTTATAAACCTCTAAAAATTCTAAAAACTAAATAAATATAAAATCTCTAATTAACATTTTATTAATATAACTAAGAACGCTTTGCTGTTGTATTTAAATATTTAACTATTAACTGCAGATCTGAAACAAATTTCGTTGGACCAGCGAAATAATTATGTGGTACGTTTAGAATGGCCTAGATTTCGAGGATGTAGTAAAATTATTTTTGAAGATGTATGTCTTCAATTAAATTTTAAGATATTTCAGTAAAATTATTCTTTTCGTATATGTACTTACTGTTTGTAAATTATATCTATAGAGATTCGTTAACCTAACCTTTATTTAGAACCCACTAGCACATTTAATTTTTTTTTTTAATAGAAGAGATTGACTGATCCTTTCGCACAATTACGCCGACTGCGCGCGGCTAATCGAGCGAGCCGCGACACTTCAAATTCCAATTGAGGCCAATCCGCTACCAAGAACCGCAACCACCGTCGTGGCTCAATGACTCATCGGCTTTCTGGCGTGGGTGCATCTTCTCCAGGTGTGTCCTCCCCCTTCACCTCTCATCCCTCCATTCCACGGGATAGAGAGAGGAGATATCGGTCCGATGAAGACGTTGTAAAACGAATGCACGCTCTCTGTGTCTCGGTTCTCACACCTCGAAGACGGTGCGGCGCGCGGTCAAAGGCCCGCGGGGGGTAAGGCCGTCGGACCGTCGGGCTAATTGATACGTAAGATTACGTTCCCCGGCCTGTCCCTCCTCCCATCCCCCCTTTTCCCCGCTCTTTCTTCTTCTCGCCCCCGTTCCCTTGGCCTCGGCGGGATGATTGGTTGTCAGACCAGGGACCGGTCACTAAATTCCACGAGTTCGGCTCGTTTCCGAGCCGCGCGATTCCTGCCGCACCACAGCCGCGGCACAACACAAACTTTTAAATAACACCCTCCGGCGACTTTCATGGGAAACGCCGCGCCGCGTAAAAGCAAGTCGCGAACAAGCTCGAGCGAATGATGAGCGGACTGTCACTCGCGTCAGCACATCAATACGGTGTGTTGCAGTGCAGCAAAGTGTATTTGAGGGCGGATTTTTATCAGAAATGATTTCGTCATCAACGAAAATTATTTGGTAATTTTATTTCGTTGCTACTTGACTCATTGAAATGGCACAACGAATCTGATCCGTGATAAGTGTGTGTATGGAATAAAATATAAAAACTCGGAATAATTTTATAAAATTATTTAAACGTTTGTAAATTGTTGTTTGTTAAAATTTATATTAAAGGTGTGGCGTTTATTCTTCAAAAAATATCGTATGTGAAATTATACATGTTTTGAACGATGTATTTGTTTTGAATTTAAAATCAGGCAGCGGCATTTATTGACAACCGTGTAATTAAGCACAGGATATATATTTGCCTACTGTGAAGAAACAGCATTTGACTGAATCAATAAGTCTGCTAGAAACATAATAAAAGAAATAAAATATAATAAAATATAGGAATGCGAGTGTTGCCTTACATATTCTGAAATATTTTAAACGATTTGACGCAATCTTCTCAATTGATGAAAAAAATATTATTTTTTTTAAGGTACATTAATAATTTTATTTGTATTCTTGATAAATATTTAGAAATTTGTATTTGACTTTTATCAGTTAAAAAAATCAGCTTTTTCAGTTTTATGAATGATGAAAATGGACGTTGCTTTCTAGTTTTAACATTCGGAAAATAAACACGCGGTTTCAACAAATTAACAAATTTATATATCGTTTAATATCGTGCAAATTTGGTTCCATTAATTACACAGGATTTTTTCCATTTATACTTGCTATGTTGTTTGTTAATTTTTAGCCTCACGTTGAAGAATATTAACTGTATCATTACTGTTAGTTTAATTCGATCGATTCCACAAAAACAAAATTGGTTGACGGCTGATAATTCTTTTTTATTTCCTCCCACCAAATCGATGACGGTCCGATACGGCGGAAGGATGACGCGACTAGGTGAATTAGGCCTCACGGACCCCCCGTGGCCATCTTCTAGAGAAGTGTTAAGTAATATATTACGTGAGCAACACCTGGAACCGCGCGCGGACGATCGTACAAAAGCCGCCTCCCTTCGGCCGAGACGATCGTGACTCGTTAACACCCTCCGACACAACCACCGACGTTAACTTTACCCCCACAGAGATCGCCCGGCGAGATTGGAACCCGTCGTTCATGCCCTTTTTTAATAGATCCAGCAAAACTGATTCGTTCGGATTAAATGCCGCGGCTCCTTATCAAAGAATTTATTCTCTTCTACATTATGCCCCAATAAAATAAGCATTCGTTATTTTAATAGTTTCATTTGGCTTATCTTGGAAAAATATTTTAAATCTTTTAAGTTATTACATTGAGAGAAAAGTATTTAATATTTTGGAAAATTAAATATAATTAAATATAATTATAATAGAATGTAATAAATTATAATTAAAAACTTCTATTTTTCCAGCTTATTATTGTTATAATATTAATAATAACAATTTATTATAATGACAAAAAATAACTTATTTTTATTTTTTATACACTATATTTAAATTATAAAATTGCATTTTTATTAATGTAATGCATCGTTTTATCATTAATATTATTACAGTAATAACTATCAAAATGGATGTTTTAATTATATTTATAATTATTTTAACATTTAATTATACACAAATAGCAAATACTTATCTAAGTATACATAATATATACAACTTCTAATTATTTTTACACAGAAATATAATTATATAAAACGTTTGTGTTGATCAATTTATAACAAGTAACATACCTCTGAGCTAGATTATATCTCTTCTTAAAACTGTAAAAAAATACAGAAATTTTTTTGTTTGCTATAATCTTCTACTTATATTTTTGTAATTATATTTTTTTGGACATTGCAACAATACACTTGCAAGATACAACTTTTCTTTTTAAATAAACTTAATAAGTGAATTTTTATACAGAAGAAGAGATATTATAGCTGTGTATGTTTTATGACTACGTATATTTTCGTTATTAAGGAAAGAATTTTACTTATAGAATTGTTTGTTTAGTATTTTGCAGTTATGCTGTGACTAATATATCAATAAATAATACTGACATTTATTATAGGTTATTTTTATTTTTAAGCATTTAAAAATCTTTTCAGTTATACTTTATTGTTAATTTACAAGTACTTTTTTATTCTTATTAAATTGGATTTTATTATTAACAAATACATTTATATCTAAGTCCCTTTTTTGTTATTTAATAGTTTATTTGGCTGTACATATATTTTGAAATTTATACAAAGTCAAACAATAGAAAGAGCATAGGATTTTGTTGGTGTAGTCCCATGAGCGTATCAACATCTTAACAGACCTTACATGATCCTTTTTTCGAAGTTTTTATATTGAAATAGTTAGTCGATGAATTGATTGTACATACAAAAAAATAATTACTACTTCCAAGTAAATATTACCTGTTCTAAGTAATTGATTTCTTTTAATATCCGCAAATCTACGGTAAACTTGCCACAAGTAAACTTATTACATTTATTTAAAACACATTTTGAATCTTAGTAAGTGTAATACTTTAAACAAGAATATCAACTTCAAACAAATATTTGGTTTACTTACTCTCTAGAGTCTAACGAAAAATTTTTTAATTAAGTTTTACAATATTCTTGAAACAAAGATTATTTTTTTGAAACAAAAATAAACTCTTCTTTTAAGTAAAAAAAAAGTTAAAATTTTCTAATACTTGTGACAAGTATATCTTGAAACTAATATTAAGAAAATATTTTTGATTGAAGGAAACTATTACTTGAATATCATAATAGTATGTTTGAGCACCTAATATAATTCTAATAATTTAATTATACTAAATAATAAAAGATTTTTCTATTTTAATCACTTTTTTCTATTTTAAATTGAAAAAGCTATAACCCTTAATTGCTTAAATTATTTTACATAACCTATCTTTTACTTAGAAAGAGTAGGTATATAAAATTATTCAAGATGGATAACGCAAGATAATGAAGATGCGGAAATCCTGCTGGGGGATTAGGCAAGTGTCGAAAAGTCACGTTGTGCGACTTGCCAGCGAATTCAAGAGGGTTCGCACGTTCGCTCGATTAGCTGTTCGTGCTCGCGCGCTCGCAGGGCCGTAGAAAGTTCGGGTCGGATTGGGACCCTGCGAGCCGCGGGGTCCGTCACGCCAGTTAGTGGGAAGGGGAGGTGACGTAGTCCGCAGAGAGAGAGGACAGCCTCGGTGGAGGGGCGCGGAAAGTGTCGGGCAATACTTTCCAGGTCGTCCGTCGCGCCGCTTGACGTCTTAATGCACGTCGAGAATAATCTCACCGCCAATTTATTACACTCTTTCTCATTTCTTTTCCGGACCTTTCGCCCCGCGTCCGCGGCGCACCTACCGGACCCTTCCTTTTGTACCCTCTCCGACGGAGAAGAGAGCGGGCCCTTCTTTCCGTTCGTCGCGCCGCTCGCCGCACTCCCGTCTCCTTTTCTCCGCTCGGAGAGCCGCCTGCGCGAGCACGGCACCGCTCGCACCTAATAGAATACATAATTTGAATTTTTGAGTTATACGAGAGAAGAGAAGCGGCGGGAGGGCAGGGGGAGGGTGAACGCGTACGTGGAGTGAGAAGCGCGGGGAAAACGCGGGTCAGCGGAGGACAGACGTCTCTACTCGCTGCGCGATAAATTTATGAACTTTATGGGGATTTGGGGGAGCTGCCAAGCGCGGGATTACCGTACGCCGATATTTTGATCTTGCGCCGTATGAATTCCCTTTGGGAACCCGCGGAACCGTTTTCTACCCGACACTTAAAATAATCCCGCCGATAGCGATCAATTATGTGGGTGACATAATTAGAAGATTAGACAGCTACAAAATCGATATCTGAATCTGCCAGAAGAAATTGATAGATATCTACATTTGGAAAGGTTTGGAGAACAGTTTCGCGTCTCACGTACATATAGGACAAAAGAAGCGAAGAGGAATGAAAAGGAGAAGAAATTAAGTGACCTCTTTGCAAATGCACTCTCTCGCGACTGGATGTCTATTTATCAGACTGCGAATTATACAAGATCCCAAGGATCCATTCCTCGTACCCAACTCCCAGTATCGTTCTAATTTCGGTTTGTCAGTTCGGGGTCCAACGAAGCGTGAAGAAATCATCGGTGGGGCCCGGTGGTCCCCCGATGACGAAAGACTCGGTAAATCTTACGCTCGTATAATAATTTAATAACGGGCTCGTACAGGTATGCGCGACCCACACCTTATTTAGGCGACAGTTAGGTTGCCTCTTATGTTCATAAATAATCGTTCTCGGATTAAGAAGAAGCGGCACTCATGGAATCCGTGTGTTAGGCCCGGAAATTCGGCCTCGCTTTGAGGGTCCGCCTCGAGAAAGGATCTGTAATGAAGCCGCACGTCCGCGCTCAAATAACCCCAGCTACTTTTTTTTAGCGTCTTCGAATGCATGGCTCCTCTTTGGCTGCCACGCGTGTTATAAGTTCGGGTAGTTATACTGTAATAAAATGTACGATTAAATTGCACGTCAGTCTATAGGTTTCTTTGTAAGTGTCATTTAACCTGTAAAATTATTTCAAGCGTTTAGATCTACGTAAATATATTTTTGTTAATTTTATATTAACATATGTACATTTTTTCCAATATGTATTTGTAAAGGATAACTTTACGTGCAAAAATTGTCTATTTATGAAAATTAACTGAGGTAAATGATTAGTGAATACTGTGCTCTGCATTTAATAAATAAAACAGAAGCAAAACTTACTAATTCTAGTGTGTCAGTTAAATATATGACAGTCAAAATTCTAGCAAAAATAAAAATTAGCGATTCATTTTGATTGTGATATCGAGGAAGTAATTTTCTAGTTTTGTCGATTGTACTTATATTGCAATCACAAAACTGTCAATATTTTCCATTAGTGTTACAAGACATTGTTCTATTCTTATTAATATTCAGTGCAGAACAAAAATATTTAATGACATTTGTGTCATTAAATAAGGATCATCTAGTCTCTGTACCAAAATGCTTGAGATACTGTGAGAATTACAAAGTAACCAATAAATTGTGTTTTCTTCTGTTTTTAATTTAAAAAAATTATTATGTATTTCAATTAATTAAAAAAAGACACAGAAACAGTTAAAATATTAATTTAGAATATCTAAAAAATCCCAATTTAACAAACATAGTATTCAAGTGATAAGTATACAAAATATCGCAGATAGAACTTTCTGATAAGAAAGATGTCATTGTCGATAATCCGAATATCACGTCAGGTGACTTCAGCGATCTTTATTGTGACAATAATTTAATTTCGGGCCTGCGGACTTCTGGCTTTGCTCGTAAATACAACGATTATCGTTTGCGCTTATTAAATCCCCGTCTAAGTCCGGTCTGTTACCTTCCTCTCCTTCGTTTGTAACCATCCATGTCCTCGGGCCCGCGGACCATGTTCTCCCCTCCCTCTACCGTTAGCCCACTCGACGACGCGGCCGGCGGTTCTCCAATCAGCGGCACGGATGCGGAGGAACGCTAGTGGTCCCTCTCGCCCCTCGGACCCCACCGATGCTAATTTCACGGAGCTCGCGAAGCCTATTGCTTCGGCAGCAACGTGGCAGCAACGCGGCTCGTTCCCCCCTCGCGGCGGCTTCACTGATGATGACGAGATGATCACTTAATTTGGCCAACAGCTGCCGCGCTCCTTTTCACCCCCTTCTTCTCATCTCGTTTCTACTCTCCCTTCCTTCCCTCATCTCCTACTACTTCTTCTTCTTCTTCTTCTTCTACTCTCTCTTCTTCTTGTCCGCTCATTCTTTTACCAACTCGTCTTCACCGACCTGAAGGGACGGCCCTTGAAAGAGACACTCATAGCGACGAAAAAATATCGCGGCGGGCTTGTTGCAATGGTTACGCATCGGCGGACATAATTAGACGCATTGCCGTGTAATTAGTCCGTGAAAAGACAGCTGACTGGTGGTGGATACATTATAAAATATTGATAAAAAGATTTGCAATCATTCTTGCATTTTCTTAACGTCCTTTTTTTTGCACATTTCTCTTGATGCGGCTTTCTCAAAATCTTCAGCAGGTATACTTTTTATTAAGACCGATTCGCAATGTTACTCCTCCTCTCTCCATTCTCGTGGTATTTCTTTATAATAACATTATATTCGCCGGCATATACACATACACTTCCTTCGAATAGCTTAAGGGGCGCGGGAACAACGGTTATCGCGGCTCGGTGTCGCGATTTATATTCGCCGTCGACGTCGGTCGTTCGTCTCCGCGTAAGTTTCGTGTCGGCGGAGTTTTTCCGCAGCGACGACGGTGAGGCTAGGCGATACGTTTTCCAACGGAAGCTGGCGTTGAAACAATGAACCGACCAACCGGCGTGCGCCCTGCAAATCTCCAGACTTAGCGCCCCCATTGTCACCCACCGCGGGCAGCCCTTTCCCGCTCTTTCTCTCTCTCTCTCTCTCTCTCTCCCTCTCCCAGCCTGCCTCCCTCCCTCACTTCACCCTCGCGAGCGAAGGGTGCTTCGCGGATTTAGACGGCCCCGGTCGCCATGGCAACCGTGGGCGAACGCCGGCCTCTCGAACTTGTTCCACGCGCACGAACCGGAACGCGCGTTTTCGCGCCGCAAACGGCCGATACGAGCGATCGTTCCACGCCGCGCCAAATCCCCCCGTAAAAAGTTCACTCCGTACTGCGCGCCGGTCATTGAATACAGATTAAAGTGCCAATTGCGTCACGGCAACCCCGATTCCGACGTATTTTGCGAGGAGAAGAATGAGACGGATGGATCGAAGCGCTGCTGCTGCCGCTTCCCCGACATTTCGAGATTTAGAGTCGGAGCGTGAGAGTCGCGCAAAGGAAAATGTGAAATTTTATTCGGGTTAATGTTGGAATTAATAGGCTTCAACAGTAAGTTGAGCATTTTAATTATCGAGCGATGGCCCGGTTAAATAATGTCTTATCTCCCGAGTTATAAGATTCATGAGGTTCATAGAGTTCTTGAGATCTCGGAGATCTTTTGCTCGTACGAGTTCAAGTCATTAAATTCTCGCATTTTTTTCTTATTTATTCAGAATCTCCTAGCTATTCTAAATCTAGTAATTTCTTTAAGAAGAAGTTTTAGATCTTTCGACTTTTTGCATTTTTAAATTATACAATTTTTTAAAGAATCTCATTCTGCTTACTTTAGTTCTTTAGAATCTTTCGAATTTCTTTAATAATCTTTTATTCAAATTTTCCGAGAAAGAAATTAAAATAATCTCAGTAATAATTTTGGAGAGCTTTGTTTATTGAAATAATAATTCTTACCGTCGAATTCAGTCGTCGTCGCGACAATGTCGTATTTCATTCGGCGACGTCGGCGTCGTATATCTCAGCCGGCGGCTGTGCCGGATTTATCGTTTTAATTTCTGACGGGATTGAAGCGGGAAGAAAGAATAAAGATATCGCGGGCACCTGGGAATTCCTCTTCCACGGTGAAACGAAGCGGAGGCAAGATACATTCATCACGAGTTATTAAACAAGGTAACCAAAGATCGACGAAGAAGAGACTAGAAGATAGAATCAGCCAATCATTACATACGATTGTAACAAATGGCTGAAGATTAAATCGCTCTTGTTAGCAATCTCTTTTCCATATAATTGATACTGTTATTAGTTTTTTATTATTAATGTTATCATTTTTATTTGTAATTATTTGTTATTATTATAGCGTTTATACACAGAGAGAATTTTCTTTTGGAAGTTCTCTTCGAAAAATTTTGGTTGTCATGGATCAATATGAAGAATTTTATTATAAGTTTAATGTAATTTACCACATTTTTTTAGAATTTCACTAAATCTTATTGAAAGTACAGTCCACACGCACGACTGCCACATGATTTTAAGAGACAATTTTCTCTATTTATTTATAAAGTACATAAAGCTAGAATAAAAATCTTTAAGTAAAAAAAAATTGCAAAATTTACAAAACTCTATGTACTTTTTAAGAAATATTAAATATTAATATAAATTGCTAAAAACCGTTAATTATTATTATTAACAAATGCTTATAAATTCCGGCAATCTGTGTATATTTTTGACGTGAAATTCATTCTTATCAGGAGTCGGAAGGCATATTATGTATTAAATTATGGTCAGCCGGAGGCCGGCCATAGTGATACCGATGCAGCAGACGGGGAGGCGAGACAACTCTGTCTCGCGAAATTAACCCTCGAAATCGCCGCTGCTTCCAAAGGATAATTTCATTTGGCAACGAGTCGTGGTCGCCCGCGGGCTGTCTGGTTGCCATTTTCTTTCTCATTTTCCCTCAGCTTTCCCTTTTTATTTACCATAGAATTTATTCTCGTCGCAATTTCCTATTGCCATCCTCGTCGCAAAACCGACGTCTTTGATATACAAAAACGCAAGTTAATGAAATTTATTTGACAATTCTTAGATTTTTCGGAAAAGGAAAAACTTTTCCCGTTTTCGAAGGAGGGGAGTCGGGCTTTTCTCGAAAAGGAACGTTTGCGACGAGCTTACGAGCTTTCACGGACGTGATAAACCGCCGGAGCCGGACAGGGGGACACCGACGGGTCAAAACGAGACAAGGGTGAAGAAAAAAATAAGGTCCGCGTCTTCCCACGAGGACGGTTCGAGAGAATGGCGTGAAAACGTCTCCATTTACGGAAGAGAGTCCGATTTTTTCGAAGTCCATCTTCCAAGCTTTATCCTCGGGGGTTGTTCACCCCTAGATTTCTCCCATGTCTGTGATTTTCTGCGCGGAAGAACATCGAGTATTCCGATTGGCGATGGTTGGCAAAAAGTTCCTCGTCGGTCGATTCTTTGGAAAGAATTGCGGGAATGATCTCAGATTTTCCTCCACGTGTACCAATACCGAGAACTTTAACGTCTCTTAAATATCACTTCGACGCGAGTTAGAAACAAAATGCTAATAGTTATGTATAATTCCATATTATTGTATTTCCAATGCGTAACATTTTTTGGCAAATCCATTACCGTTTATTAAATGTATAATGTATGTTGAAAGCACTTTTCTTTTGCAAAACGTAAAGGAAAAACTTTAACAAGTTAAATCTCCAAATTGCCGAGATATTTTTCAACAAGTTTCTTTACTAGTAATCTATTTTGTTCCATTTTGTGTTATCCTATGCATCCAACGACACGTCACAACGTAAAAAATTTTTATTTTATTGTAATTTTCTATTTTGCTTCATTGCTGTATAAAATGAGATAAAATAAGTTGTGGCAATAAATGTTGTAACGTTAAAATGGAACACAAAGTCTTGGCTTCCACCTCTCTCTCTCTCTCTCTCTCTCTCTCTCTCTCTCTCTCTCTCTCTCTCTTTATCTCTCTCTCTCTCTCTCTCTCTCTCTCTCTCTCTCTCTCTCTCTCTCTCTCTCTCTCTCTCTCTCTCTCTCTCTTGAACATGCAATAACGATCCCTTTCCCGGGGGTAGCTACCCTCTCTCGTACCTGTAACATCAATTAAAATTCTCGTGGTCGATGCGTCGCTGTTTCGCGCGATCGTCCGACGTTTTTAATTGGATTAGAGCGAGACGGCTAGAGCGACCGAGGGGAAGGTGGCTCGTTTCGAGGGTGTGAGATTGCGGGAAGGGGTTGGCAGGATATTTTGGAGCAGAACGGACGGGGGTGGTTTGCCGAGGTAAATGACAGAGATGAGCAACTCTGTGTTTTCTTTTCCAGCCGATTCCACCGATTCCGCCGAAAGGGAAGCATCGCCGGAAATGAGCAAATTAACTTTTCCATCGTGGTTTAATTTGCTTCCATTGAAAATTTTATTCCGTGTTTGAAGAATCATTCGTTACTTTATTTGCCAACATCGCTTTGCAGTTCAAGTTCGATGTTATTACTGGTTACGACATCTGATACGAACAATAGTTTCGCTAATAATTCAAAATTGACACGTCTTTTGTTTCGGATTTCTCAAATACATCATGATAAACGAGCGATCCGCAACGTACGCCGAATCTGCATTCGCAACACGCCGCATTAATTATGTATTCAATAAATTTTAAACGCATTGAAATGAATTCAAATTGCAGATTAATATTAAACGGAGTGCGTTAATTGGCCGGCCAATTATGCGACGTTAATTAAACATTAGAAGTAGCGGGTGCTAATGTGGACACTATTTCGCCATCTATCCGACTTCTCTTTAAGTTAAGTGGAGTTCAGTGTTAAAACGGTGCCATCTCTGAATCAAAATTGCAACTACACTTTGTATATACGTCACGCTTTCTGTACAATACTGGCCGTTGATTTTCTTTCTCTGTGTACAGGGTGAATTTTAATGGCTGTCCCAACTTTTTACCGTGAGAGATGGAATTACCGACTGCAATCGTAGTACACACATGTACGACATAATATGGATGTGCAAATACCGTACATGTGGGTACTAAGATTGCAGTCGGTAATCCCATCTCTCGTGGTAAAAAGTGGTAAAAAGGGACAACCATTAAAATTCACCCTGTATATGGACAATGTTTCATAGTTAGCTTTTTTAAAAGAAGCAATGCAAAAATTATTTTTTTAATCAGTTTGTATCTTTTCAGTAGAACTACTATTTTTTTATATCAAAATCAGAAATTTTACAAAAGAAAGAAGACTAATATAAACATATATGGACATATTTTTTATATATTTATATATGTTTTTATATGAAACATTTTTCCCGGGCATTTATATAAGTGTATAAATAATTTTAATTGTTTTCAAATTTCAGAAGAATATTTGGATAAGTCAAAATGGGGGGGACCCTATACGTGTGCCACAAATGTCGCGGCACGGCACAAAATTAGCAAGACATGCCTAACCAGCACACAATATTTTTTAAATAAAGCATTAAAAGACATTTGTTAAACATTAAGCAAATGTTTAGTAAATATTAAAAAAATTATTTACCAAATGTCAAAAAAACATTTACTTAAATTTTAAAGCAAATATTTATTAAATGTTAAAAAATATTTGTCCAAACATTTAAAAAAACGTTTTTTTTAATTTAAAAAAAAGAACTTATCTCATTATCTTTAACGTTTTTAGAAATGTTTTTTAAAATGTTTTTTAAATATTATTGAAAACATTTTTTTAATATTGTTTTGCTGATTGGGGCAATGAATACCTTGCGATTTATTATTTGGAATACTTTGAGTATTTATCAGAAATTATTCGAGTGTTTGAATAATCTCAATTATATTTTTACAATTATATATCGCTTAATAAATGCTAATTTATACTTTTATACACAAAATACGTTATATATAATTAACAAACCAATTATTAATATACTATTTAAGAGCGTGCTGATCTGCAACAAAAAAATGTCGCGTTCTGTTTCACGCATAATGAGCATGATGCAACATTCATCTTCGTTTGTGTTCACTATACATATGTTTCAGCCTTCTGACAACATTTATTGTAATAATCTATAACAAATATGTATGCATAAACAAGAAGTGTTCATGGATCATCACGAAGCGTTAGGATGTGTACGATCTTCGAAGTCAAACAACGTCAGCGATGATTGATACTTGGATGGGTGACCGTTTTTTCAGGTCAGAAATTAAACGTTCTTTAACAAGTATGACTGTGGCTTGGCTGAAACATGGTATATATAGTCTTCTTCCTCTTACAAAATTACCGTAGAAGTAATATTAGACTTTTTAATTTTTTGTTCAAATTTTTTTGCAATACTCAGAAACTTTTAAAAATGCTTAATAGAAATATTAAAAATTTTTTTTAATTAATCGGAATTTTTCATTTTTTAAAATTTTTTGAGAAACATTCCAATTATAAAAATCGGAACATTAATCAGAAATCTTAAAAAAAATTTAAAAAATTCCGTTTGAGATATCTACTTGAAGAAGTTCTAATGAATACTTTAAGAAGTTCTGAGGAATTCGAATCATGGTGCATGTAACTTCTTACGTTATTCTTAAAGTATTCTTCTATGAATTCCTCAAGAATTATTGTTCAGAAAGGAATACTACTTTGTGAATTCTTTAAGAAGATCCTGTGCTATCTTGAAACTGTCAGAACTCGTCAAAGAGGGAGAGAAATTAATTTATTTTTAAATTATTTTATAAATATTTTACTAATTTTTTTTTAAACTTTCCAATTATATTATAATATACATGGCCAATTATATGATCGATCATATATAATTACATAAGTCCATTTTTTATCGGAAAAACTCGCGGCCTTGTATTTGCGGTATTGCTTTTACATAGATGATTTTAAATCGCGTGCACGTGTCACGGCGTGTAGTGGAAGCGTGATTGTTTCGATACCTTTTCTCAGTATGTGACGCCAATAATTAGGTCGTGACCCACGACAACGTGGGCACGTAGTCGCACGTGCAGTTTGCCTATGTGAGGGACCATGCTTTTCGGGCCGTGATCTAGGCACGATAGACGGAGTGCAGCGTCGCGTCGCGTCGCGTAATTGTTTGAGGCGGATCTGACCGTGACAGCGAAGGACGACAATCAGACTTTGATATCATGCAAATATCGCTTAGAATATTTCTGCATAACAGTAATTCTTGCTGCGGCAAAGAATTCTGAAGAGGAAAGAAATCAAAGGTTTTAGGATTCGTTCCGTGTGCCGAAACGCTCGATAGAAATCAAGACGCTTGGCTCTGGATGTTCTCGATACGATAAGAGGATAGAGAGGCTACTTCGACGGTTGAGAACACTCGGCGGATGCAAAGTAGGGATGGGCAATGTTAAAAAAAAAGCATTAACACTCAAATAATCGATTTTTAAAAATAACGATTTTTTTTAATCGATAAATCTGAAAATAATCGATATTAATTAATTTTTTCTTGATTTTTTAATGAAATGCTTTAACACAAATATTATGCTAATATTTTATAAGTCGTACAACAAACTTGTTATTTTTAAAGGAATGCTAAACTGTTAGTCAAACTTGATCGAGGTCGATAATGTAGAGTCATTTGTGCACATCATTAACAAAATTTTGTATGTATTTCTTTTATAGATTTGAAAATTCTTTTCCAAAATTAAAGTTTATGTATTAATCTTTATCTATACTTTAATTCTGGAGAAGGATTTTTAATTCTGTAAATGCAATTAAAAGATTAGTGAGAAATAAAATTATTGGTAAAACAGGACAACTTTAGCATTCCCTTGATGGCAAACCGTAACCTATTTTATTAATAGATAAGTAATAATAAAATTGTTTATTATGATACATATGTTATACATCATTTATATTAAGAATAATGAAAACTTTTTTTCGAAAGCGTTTCAGCATTTAAATATAAATAATAAAATTTTGATAGAATAAATCAATGTTTTAAATATTAATTATATAATAAATAAGAAGAAAACATATATGTTTGACTTTTCTTAAGTCTTTTTTATGATTAAGTTTAATCATAAGTAGATGAGTTGGCATAATGTATTGATGAATTACCTTTGAAACGTAATTTTCTGCATACACTTAATAGCTCATAAATTTTTCATTAACATTGACACGTAATGAGTCAAAGAGGTTTTGTGAAAGAAAGGTTAAACATTAATAAAATGCGGAATTGTTAAATTTTGGCATATTTAACAGTATACCATTATACTTTGCTCTTCCGTGTTCACATGATTCTTTACATATATATTTACAAATTTATCAGAATATGAAGAATTAAGTATAAATTAATTTTAAAAAATTATTGACTTAATAAAATAATGACTTTATACTTTATGACCCATATTTAGAATGCATTTCTATCTACATAGCATGTAATATTACAATAATATCATAGTAATATTACGTACTATGTGGGTAAAGATGTCAGCGTGTTTTCTTATTCTATGCTTTTTTACGTTTAATACATATAATAAATAATGAGAAAACGTATATGTTTAATTTTTTTCTGTAAGTTTTTTTGTCATTAAGTCTAATTATATATAGGTAATTTGGCATATAAAATGTAGATATTAATAAATTACTTTTAAAACGTAAATTTTCTACACAAACTTAAAAATTTATGAATATTCTAATAACATTGCACACGTATGGTGTCAAAAAGGTTTCATAAATAAGGAAATGTTAAACATTAATAAAATGACATGCGGAATTGTTAAATAACGTTAAACATGTTGGAATATTCAATAGTGCACCATGATACCTTGCTCTTCCATTATCACATAATTATTTACATGTATTTGACTTTAATCATTTGACATAACAATTGACTTTTAGTCGCCATAAAGTAGACTTTCAAATTGACTTAAAAGACTTGTTGGTAAAAGACTTAAAGAACTTATTGGCACACTGTAGTCGACTATTAGTGGAATGTCTTTAGATTTTAACTGCGGAAACATTTAATACAGAGTAAACTCAACGGGAATCTCTTCTTCAATATATCTAAAATAAAAAAAAATGTTTACCTCATCTTTAAATAGTAAGCTTCTTTTTTTATTTAACAAAATAAATGCAAAATTGAGGTTTTTGCCAAATAACTTTTTAATTAAACATTTTTTTAATGTCGAAAGAGCAGAAAATTTCAAATAAAAAATGTTCATAAAGTTTTTTTTCAGAACCATTAATTAAAAGAGCTAGAATTTTTAAAAGTTTTGCTATTTTATTAGTGACTTAGAGCGGCAAGTGCGGAGCGCCGTGAACCCGTGCGCTTGGCACAAATACGTCCCTAAATCTGTCTGAATAAAAAAATATTTTATAAAATGATTGATTTTGATAAAACATACTTCAAACTGGTTTAAGTAATTTTAATGTAATTTTAATGAAAAAATAATATTTTGAATATAATTGAAACATAATGTTTTATTATATAAAACTCTTAACTTGACCCAATATTTTTCTTGCCATTTTTATAAATTCATTTAAATTACTTTACTATGAGATATTATTCTTGATATGATATTTTATAAGCTCTGTAGGTAAAAAAAAATTACAAAAATTTATTTTGCAAAATGCAAGACTTCAAATGTTCGTAATTTTAAAAATATTATGTTTCTTTTATAAGTTTTTTAACTTGTCTTGGAATATTCAAGATTAACAGAGGAACGAATAGAAGTGTCCCTCACCGATTTTAATGAGCTTTGGATATTTTGTAGAACATAAAAAAATATTAGGCTTATATTTTTTTTAACGGCGTATCTCGACGTTTAGTGATTCAAACCACCCTTCGAAAATAACGCATTTTTCTGTTTTTGGCGAATATCTTTGAAAATATAAGGTTTATGAAAAAATATTTTGTATAAAAGTTTTAGGGCATTTTATATTCTTTACAATGATAATATTTATATTTTTCAAAAATTTTTAATTTTTTAATTTACCCTTCTTTTTTTGCAACATTTAAAAAATTTTGTAAAATCAAAAATTAAAGAGCATTAAAAGCCGAACCCATTCATATATATTAGACTATAAATTGTTTCTATTTTGTGACAACAAGGATGATGCGAGAAAAACGACAAATATCTTCCCGAAAACATATCTTTATGGAACCAATCAATAATTTTGTTATTCTCGACTCTCAACAAAAGATCTGAAAAGCTGAGACAACGGTCTTTTTCAAGTTCTAAAGAGAACTGAAGTCTCAAATGGAAGCTGTTAAACATGTTGATAATTTCGGTGGTTTTTGTCAGGGGTACAGATAATAGAATATCATCTACATATCGATAATAAATCGGAACTTCGAATTTTAATGCTTTCAACGCTAAAAGTAAATTAATATAAATTTTAATTATTTACAATTGAAGTGTATATTATATGTCAAATTACATTATAAATTCTTGATCAATGATTCCAAATTTGTTTATCCTGTTTAAAAATTAATATAACTTCAAATTTTTTAATATATAAATATGTAAATATATAAATATGTGAATATGTAAATATATAAATATGTACAAAAATTAATAATGAAGAATCTAATATTGACTGCGTTCAGCAGAAAAAGCAGTTTTGCAACCTGTGGTAAGCCGATTTACAACCATATATTATTGTAATTGCGAAACGCATCATCTTTCGAAAGACGTTGCAAAAAGCACCTTTTTCAAAAGACACACAAGAATTCGCCGCGCTCAGGGAAGTTCCAAGCAACTTCCGTGAGCTTATAACATCACTCTCGGAGGCAGTTCTATATCGTCTAAGAAATAAAGTCTTACGCTACACAATTGAATCGCAAAACTACCGCGTTCCAATGTCGAAACGCTTAACCTCGTGAAAGCCACCGACACCTGGTCATTGGCCCCAAAATTACACTACGAAACTATCATATATAAGCGCGATCACGGCGAGACCGAGCGGAGAGTAATCCAACGTCCGAGCTACCTCAGTTTACTATAAGTCGCAAGTGACACCTGATACCACTACGCGCAACACAGCTGATTGTAAGCACTGAACGAAAAAATAAAGAAGACAAATTAAGCAAGTAAGAAGTGTTCTTCATTTAAACGGAGGATCGTATAATAAGCATCCGAATCGAAATATAGACCCTCCATAACGCCTAACGTTGCACTTTTTTCGAGAGTTACGAAGAATAAACGGAGGGTCGATAATAAGCATTTTTACGCATATTACTGAATTTCCGTTCACTTATAAGGGAACAGACAGAACAGTCCCTTATCGATTTTAATGAGCTTTGGATATGTTGTAGAACATAAAAAAATATTAGACCCATATTTTTTTTATCTGCGTATCTTGACGTTTAGAGGTTGAAACCATTCCTCGGATATAACGCATTTTTTCGTTTTTAGCGAATATCTTTAAAAATATAAGGTTTATGAAAAAATGTTTTATACAAAAGTTTTATGGCATTTTATATTCTTTGCAATAGTATATTTACATTTTTTTTTAAATTTACTTTTTAATTTACCTCACTCCCACCCCTTTTTTTCAACATTTTGAAAATTTTGTAAGGACAAAAATTAAAGAGCAAAACCGCATTCATATATAATAATATATTCATATATAACCCAGCAAACACACTTTTATAACTATGCTATAACAATTACATAATTTAGTATAATCGAATATAACAAGTTATATAATGGAGTTGTAACTTGTAATATACTCATTCCTTGTAATTTCCCACTCAAGGAAACAACAATGTTATATAACAGCTATATATTTAATTGTAACAGTTACGTATATATTATTGACACATTAAAAACCTAACTGTAATAAAATAAATATATAACATGTTGCATTGTAAAAGTATCGAAATAACATAATTATAATGTAAAAAAAAAATAAATTGACGTTGTTTCTCAACAAGCATCGTTAGCCATCACACCATAGTCACACACATCTGGGACTGTCTACTTCCGCGGTCACCCAACCAACTCTAAACCGCCGTCGACGTTGCTTGACTTCGAAGATCGTACGCAACCTAATACTTCGTGATGATTCATGAACACTTGATGCTTATGAATACATATTTGTTATAGATCAGTTCAAGATATAAATGTCAGAAACATGAAACTTGTAGTTAACTAATATTTTTATATATAAATATAAATTTATAGTTATTTTCTGATTTTTACATTTTCTGATTTTCTGATTTTATGCGAAATAACATGTGAAATAACTTATAAAAATATGTTTTTGCTCTGTTCTTTTGATAAAGCTAAATTATACCCTAGACAGCACGCAATATTTATAAAATATTTTATAAATATTTTTGTGGTCTTAGATTTGACAAATCATAAAGATTTATCATAAATATTATTAAAATATTTATGAAATATTTATAAATAATTACAAAATATTATTTATACAAATTTTTATTTTTTATTTACCATAAATATTATATAAAATATTTAGTCTATATTTTAATAATATGTTGAATAAAAATTTTTTTCTTCTCGTGTATATAAAATATGTGTAAAATATTTATATAATACTTTAAAAAAATAAATATTAATAAATATTAATAAATATTTATTCTAAATATTATGTGCTGTCTAAGATAATTCTAAAATATTGGTAGTATTAATTATATAAAATATTATATTAATTATTAATAATGTTTATTAGCCAATCACATTAAATAATGATTAATAGATATAGGTAGCAAGATATCGTCCACTAGATCTCAATAATTCGTCATTTAAGGTCAAATCGTCAATTATTACAAAGAATTATAGTTAAGGTCAGTAATTAGTCATTAATAAAACCTTATTAATACGTCGTAAAATAATCAATTAATTGACATTATTAATTAGTCAAGAATATGACGTCAAAAATACGTTACAGGATGGATAAATAACTAATGTAATTAATAAGTCAAAAAATGCGATTTTACTACATTAAGATAGCATTAAAGTGTTATTGGTAATCGAACTCATCCATTGTAATCACTTCTCCTCGCCCATCACAGCCCGTGTCGTGTGCAAAATGTATTGCATATATACATCCATATAAACGTATAAAAACGAGAAGTTGCCTTTTCAGCTCGTAGTTAGTAATGTGAACAAGTATACTGGATAGTGTATTGTCACAAGTATTGTTCTTTTGTGAACATGTAAGTATCTGCTTTTAATTTATTACTTTTTATTCTCTTATTTTTTTTTACTTTAATAATATTGAAATTATAAAAATACGTTAAATCATTACTATATATGCATATAATAATGTAGACAATATAATAATATATGGATGGATTCGGCTTTTAATGCTCTTTAATTGTTGTCCTTACAAAATTTCCAAAATGTTGAAAAAAGGATTGAAAGTAGGGGTAAATTAAAAAGTTTAAAATTTTTCAAAAATCTAAACATACTATTGTAAAAAGTATAAAATAAAAAGTATAAACTTTATACTTTTGTATGAAACATTTTTTCATAAACCTTACATTTTCAAAGATATTTGCCAAAAATGAAAAGATTCGTTATATTCGAGAAGTAGTTTTAACCCCTAAACGAGATACGCAGATAAAAAAAATGATGGGTCTAATATTTTATTATGTTCTACAACATATCTAAAGCTCATTAAAATCGGTGAGAGACAATTCTGTCCGTCCCCTTGTTAGTTAGAGAACGCGGGGGAGGGACGGAGCTCTCCTGCACTCTCCATGTTTTTACATTAACCAAATAGCGACATAAAATTAGTGGGTTAGATTTTAAAAAAATACGGGGAGAGGGTGCAGGGGGAGGGGCGGAGCCTCTACGACTTAAATATTACAATGATATTGTAAGTGTCAAAACTAGATACAGTATGAAAAAATAAATATTATATATAATATATAACTTAACTATAAAGCGTATAACTTTTTTTTAGATCGAAACTATAATTAAAACAATGGATGATAAAAAAGTGTATAAATCGTGGAATGGTATTGATTCGGGTGAAGAGATCGTTATATCTGGTATTAGCGGCAGATTTCCAGATTCAGACAATATAAATCAGTTACGAGAAAATCTATTTAATAAAGTTGACCTTGTTAAAGCAAATCATGATCGATGGAAAAAAGGTAATATAACTTTATAATATATTATTTATAATTTTATTACAGTTTTACATTACTCTTATAGAAACATAGTGTAACCTTTAATTGATTATTGTTTAGTTATATATGGTGTTTTTATCTAGTATAATTGAAGAGCAAAATTTTTTTCAATCAGGATGTAACGATTTTTTCATAATTAGAGAAACCCAGTTTTAGAATTTTAGTTATAAAAGAGTTTTAAACATTTAATTGTTGTAATTGACTAACTATTAACTATATAGTACTGATAGAGACAACCTTGCTCTATATTTTGCTTTATATTCTATTGATGATAAAATAAATCGTATACAAAAAATGTTACTTTTTTGTACTTTAAAATTTAAATAAAATTTTTAGCATTTAAATGATATATTTGATTGTATAATTTCTTAGTTTAACACTTCTCATAATGCATAGTTATTTTATAATTTGCTCTAAGCTGCTAGCGTACCTGTCTCAGCACCAAAGTAGATACGCAATCATGCTGCATGTTAATATTTTAATTATTACAGACGAAACTATACGGTTTATTTTACAAAACTGCTCTGGGTTTCTTTAATTATAAAAAAATCGTTACATCCTAATTGAAAAATAATTTACAATTTAATTATTAGATAAAGACATCATATACTTATAATATATTTGTAGCTACAAAAAAGCATTTTTTATAAATGTTTTTCAGAGCCAAAAACATACTATAAAAATAAGACTTTTTTTATAATAAAGTACACCTTTTGTAGTTTTTATACAAATTTTATTATAATAATTTTGTTGAAAATCCTCAAAAACAACTTTTCTTGTTGTTGTCGTATCTGATTTTTTAAAATTTAAACTTTAAACAAAATAATGGTTCTTTAAAGTTAGAATGGCAAAATGTTCACGAGTCGGCTATAGAAGTCGATAACAAAACTATAATTTTCTAATTTTCTTTCGTTTTTCGTATGAAATTGATCACAGCGCACCGCGTTATTATCTGTATTTTAATTTTGGAGAAGGATTTTCAATTCCATGCAATCAATAAAAAAATTTTGGTATCCGAAAAATTAATGATAAAACAGAGCAGTTTAGTATCCCTTTAAGCGCTTTATTGTTAGCACGCGTCTTCTACCGATGTAGAGGGAGTATTAGCGTTTGGGGGAAAGGAGCCCCACTGCGTCTCCGGAGCCGAAGTTGATGAAACCTATCCTAATATTATTACTTAATAATATTAAGCCTGTCCTACAAGAATTTCTAATTTACTTATTTTTACGAAAAATAATAAAAATTTTGATAAATCTGGACGCCATATTAAATTAGCCATTTTGAATTTCACACTTTTAACATAAGATTTTTCTTCAGCGACACTCAGTAAACATGTTACTTTCTAAAACTTTCCACTTATTCTACCTAATGTATCAAATATAGCTTTTACCTTTAAGGGGTAGTTTTCACCCCTCAGAGTGAACCTGGGCCGATAAAAAAAATACGTTTAAAATATTTTTCATAGTTCTACAAATGTGTAAAATTTCATTAAAATCGGAGAGTGACACTTCCGTAGGTTTACTTGTTAGTATGAAATTAATAGTTTTTATTAGCAAGTAAACAGTTTTCAAAAATGAATAATTCAAACAAATTATTACTTTGTTCAAATGTTCAATTGTTCAAATTCTGTAATGTTCAATTGTTCAAATTTTGTAAAATAATAAAATAGCTTTTATAAAAGAAATTAAAAGTAATAAATGTAAAAAAATTAGAAGTCAAAAATAAGCAAACAACACGTAATATAAAAAAATACGTGTGGAACAAAAAATTTTATTATTATACTTATTTTATAGTAATTTTATTTATATAGAATAATATTAATTTTAAAATAGAAGAATGAAGTAAAATAATATTAACTTTATTATTAATACTACTTAAAAGTAAGAATGACAGTAGCTTTAAATTTGATCAGATAAAGGTTTTAATGAAAACAACTTGGATCCAAACAAAAACTTCAAAGAAAACAGCTTTGATTTTAATGTAGATTAAAAAAAATAGACTAAATAGAAGATATATGCGTGTCGCAAGTTGCCTGTGGTACGATGCGAGTGTGACAATAAAGGCCTTGATCGATGTGGGAATGAGTTATTTGCGCGAGAAAACTGTTTGGGATAAATCGACAATTTTTGATACAAAAAATGACACAAAAAGACTCTTTTCGACGTACATGTAACAAAATAATACATTATGTAATAAGGGCATAAAAGTCGGCTTTCTGTGCATAAATTCAAAAGACCGTTGCGTCCATGTTGCATATTGTATTTTCTGTGATATCCCGCACATCCATGTTTCTGTAAAGGAAAAATTGTCTTATAATAAAATCAGGAATATGACATTTTAACAACAAAGATTTTTTTATTAGTACACATTTTCACACACACACACACACACACACACACACACACACACACACACACACACACACACACACACACACACACACACACACACACACGTTAAGAAAGTATGGTTTAAATTAAAATTGTAAAAAAGATAAACGAGAATATAACATCTTTATGAAATTCTCTATCTCATTAGATTTTCTTCCGGATATGTCAAGCCGTATTGGAACAGTTGCCAATATAAAAAGATTTGATGCTAATTTCTTCGAATTACCTTTCGATCAAACGCACACACTCTCGCCTGACGCGAGAATGTTAATGGAACATTGTTACGAAGCAATTATCGATGCGGGAATTAATCCAAATCAATTACGAGGAAAAAATACTGCTGTAATTATAGGGACATATTTTATTGAAGCGCAAAGACAGTTTTTATATAAAAAAGAACAGGTAGAGAAGAAAGTTGTAATTAATACATAAATATAGTTAAAAAAATTAACCTTCTGTGATGTGTGTGCTAATATTTTGTAATGCATTATTTTATTATTAGTTAGGTGGCCTGAATGTTATTGGATGTAGCAAATCTACAACAGCAAACATGATATCATATTACTTGGATCTGAAAGGACCATCGCATGTAGTTGATACAGCATGCAGTTCTAGTCTTTACGCTGTAGCACTTGGTTATAATTATATTATGTCAGGAGTATGCGAAGACGCGATAATTGGGACTGCAAATCTGTGTTTTAGTCCAACTATTAATCTATTATACACTAATCTTGGTATTTCTTAAATATTATTATTGTAATTTGTTATATATAAAAACTACCTTATGCGTAAGAATTAAAAAGAGATACTTCTCTATTTATAAAAAAATATATAATTTGACGGATTAAATAACTTTAATATACTTTTAACTGTATAAAAATTATAATAAAATTTTTGACAAAGTTGAATAATACTTTTAATAGATGAAACAAAGAGTTTTATAATACTTTTGACAAATATTCTTATGCAATATGAAGTAAAACGTGTTTTTTTCTATATATTTCTCATCTTACAGGTGTTTTGTCACCCAATGGTTATTGCAAACCTTTTGATTCCGCTGCTAACGGTTTTGTGCGTGCTGAAACGGTGGCAGTGATATATCTACAAAAGGCAAAGAATGCAAAAAGGATTTATGCTATATGTCCACATGTTAAAGTAAACAACGATGGCTATAAACAAGAAGGAGTAACGTTTCCGTCATCTTTCATGCAGAGTACTCTACTAACAGAATTTTACAACGAGTGCGGAATACCGACATCTCACTTGGATTACATTGAAACACATGGTACCGGAACCAAAGTTGGCGATTTTCAAGAAATTAATGCAATACAGAACGTTTTGTGTAAAAATAGAGAAACTCCATTAATGATTGGTTCTGTTAAATCTAATCTCGGTCATGCTGAATCAGCAAGTGGCTTCACTCAAATTGCCAAGGTAAAACAAATGTTTTTTTTGTTTTTATGCACTATTTTTTAAATAATATTTATTTTCTGTATATATATATACATATATATATTTATTATTTATATATTATTATTTATATATTATTCATATGTTGCACACATATTTATACAAAGATACAAAAATATTTTACACAAAAATAGTTTGACCAGATGCTTTATTTCGTCTAAACATAAAGATTCATGAAAGATTACGAAATACTTTTATATAATTTGAGTTTATTTACAATTAATATATTATAGAACGTTAAGGGGATCATAAAGTCGTCTGTTTTACCGACATTCTGTTCAACCATTTAGTTTCGAATTAAATTTACAGAATTGAAAATCCTTTTACACGTTTAAAGTACGTACACAAATAAACCCGAGACTAAAAATGTATAGTGTCTTTATAATAACGACTCAATCTTATTTTGTCCATGTGACTATTTATTATTTTTGTGATACAATTTTCGGGAGATTAACCAAGTAAGTAAGTAAGTATATCGCGCGTGCACGCACAAAGAAAAACATATATCATATAACTAAAGTAGAGTTGAACAGAATATCGGTAAAACACATGACTTTAGGATTTCCTTGATAATGAACAAAAAGGAGGTTGTAAATTAAATGTGGGCATAATTAGCAAAACTCTGTAATTAACAAATTTGTATCAACAAGAATTGTGTCACATAAATATTTACTGAAATATTTAAATAAAACAAAATGCTGGTTTTATATCAACTTTCTCATTTCTACCTAACTTTAACCAATTAATTTAAATTTTTAATTTAAAATTGTTATTAATTTTAAAGGTAATAATAGCATTCGAGAGCGGTTTTGTCCCTCCAAATATTAATTATACAACACCACGGAATGATATAGAAGCCTTAGTGAATGGAACTGTTCGTGTCGTCGAAAAACCACTGCCACTTAAAAACGGTTACATAGGTATAAGTGGTTTTGGTTTCGGAGGAGCTAATGTTCATACATTGTTAAAGTGGAATCACAAACAAAAAATTAACAACGGTTTACCCAATGACGATTTACCAAGACTTGTTATATTATCTGGACGTACTGAAGAATCTGTAAAGTTGTTTTTAAACGACGTTAGTAAATATTTTGAAAACAATTTTAACGTTATTTTAAATAATTAATTTTTATTTCTTGCATTATAATTTTTATTCAAAAAAATATTTTACTTTAGGTCGTTAATCATCCAATAGATAAGGAATACATTCGTTTATTACACGACATCCATGCAGATAACATAAAATGTCATTTATGGAGAGGATTTATTATACTTAATCAGCAACAAGAATTAATAAAAGAAATTCAAAATTGTGAAACCATAAAAAGACCTGTTTGGTTTATATTTTCTGCTCTAGGCACACAATGGCCAGGAATGGGTAAATACTTAATACTTTATACGTTATATGCTTGGTGAAAATATAAAATCAAAACGTAAGTCGAATGTAAAGGGAGAGTAATAGAAACATAATTAACAAACTTTCTATGAAGCTTAAATTGAAACAATAAAGTATAAAAAAAGCATTGCCACGTTTTCATTGTTTCATAGAAGGTTCACACTTATTGTATCAATTTACGTTTCATAGAAGGTTTGTTAACGCTTCTATTATTTTCTCTTTTATTCGACTTATGCTTTGATTTTATATCTTCACCTAGGATGTATTTAATTAATAGACTAATGCGTACAATTTTTAAATTAAAATTAGGACAAAACTTGTTAAAATTTCAAGTTTTTGCAAAAACAATAAAAACGTGCGATATTATTTTAAAACCATATGGTATAAGTATCACGGATATTTTAACAAAAACAGATGAAAAATTGTGCGAAAACGCTTTATATGCCTTTCTTGGTATCGTCGCTATTCAGGTAAGATATTATATTATAAGTAACAAAATTATAAATAAATGTTACTTATATTATAATTATTGTTAAAACAAAAATATAAATTTTCTGTATTTTATTTTGCTTGAATTACACAGGACCACAAAATTTTGTTGAAAGTTTACCTGAACCAGATCAGGTATGTCTTAAATTGTTGAAGCTTGTTTAACTCCATTACGTCAGGTTTTTTATTTATCTGAAAAAGAAACATCCAAATAAAAAATAAAACACCAATTAACAGGTCAAAATCACCTGAAACACTGCTCGTTTACGCATAAATTCATAAACTCATAAACCTATTTGTAAGCCCTGAACCCAAAAACCTATTAATAATCTATTCAAATTACTTGATGTTTATCCCCAGTTTCGGTGTTTTTCTTGAATAAATAAAAAACCTAACGTGATAGGGTTAGACAAGATTTGATTTGAGCGACCCAAAATCCATAGGAAATATCTGGTCTAGTCCGAGTAAATTTTCAAAAAAATTTTGTGTTCTTGTGTTATATATTATGTTATTATTTAAGATTAAGTGTTATTAAATTATATTTTATTTTTAAAATTATATGTTATTTATAAAGGTGTATCTTAAATTACATTTTACTGTTATTATGATTAATATTTTTAAAAATATACAATAACTGATTGAAAAATAATATGTACATACTTGTAGATTGGGTTAGTAGACCTTTTGACATCCTTAGAAATTATTCCGGATTACATGATTAGTCATTCCGCTGGTGAACTCAGTTGCGCCTACGCGGATAAATGTCTCACTATTGAACAAACTATTTTGTCAGCATACTTTATTGGTTTAGCATGTGTCGAAAAAAAAATAATTTGTAGCTCTATGGCACTTGTCAGTCTTGATTATGAAAGTCTAAAAAATATGTGTCCAGCGGATATTAAAATAATATGTCGCAATAGCGAGAACAGCATTGTTGTGTGTGGACCTACAGAATCTGTACAAAAATTCATGAAAGAATTACAGGTAAGACAAAATAGTATTGTATTGAGTTAACAAATAAAAAATTTAACTTGATAATTTTAATAATATTAATTTTTTAAACTGAAACTACAATTTACTTTACCTTTACACGTGTTAAATTTTGTATTTTTATATCAGCTTAATAATATTCATGTGAAAGAGATCTACTGCAACGTACCATATCATTGTTCGTATCTTGCATCTATTAAAACTCAACTTCTGTTAAATTTAAACAATGTAATACCACGGCCAAAAAAACGAAGTTTAAAATGGATAAGTTCTTCAATACCTTGTACGGAATGGTTTACTTCAGCGGCAAGCTTATCATCGGCGGACTATCATACGCATAGTATATTAAACCCTGTTCTTTTTGAACAAACCACGCAACTAATTCCAAGTAATGCTATAACTATTGAAATCGCACCAGACAACATTTTGCAAAAAGTTTTGAAAGAATCCTTGGGTACAAAAGCAAACATTGTATTGAATAAACGCACTGAACAAAATATTGAAGTACTTTTAAGAGGAATTGGACAGCTCTACAATTATGGTTTACAGCCGCAGATCGCCAGTTTGTACCCACCAGTGGAATTTCCAGTTAGCCGAGGAACTCCTATGATTTCTCCATCAATCAGGTAATATATTACAGTAATATATATACTTTTATAGTATATGAGCAAGACTTTTTATGTGGTTTTAGATGGAATCATTCTAAAAATTGGTTTACACCGGACTGTAAGACACATAAGTACTTCAGAAGAGAAAGGGAAATTCAAATTGCACTCAAAGATGTGGAGTACGATTATTTGGCCGGACATGTAATAGATGGGAGAAACTTGCTGCCTGCCACAGGTTATCTTGTACTTGTTTGGCAAACTATTGGCATGATGAAAGGATTAATGATCTCATCAATACCGATAATATTTCGAGATGTAAAGTTTATTCGTGCTACTCATTTGACAAAAAATAGTACTGTGACATTAAGGATTGCGATACAGAAAGGTATTCGTGGAATAAGTAATTTTAAAGCATAACCGTAAAAAATGCATATATATCAAACATGAAAATATTCTAGATGGGAAGTTTGAAATAACCGAAGGTGATAGCGTTGTGGTAACAGGCACAGCACACGACATATCGAATCCAGAACAAGAAATGACTTCGACAGATTTATTATCAGAGAATTATGATGAAGAAGAGCAACTGACGACCCGAGATATCTATAAGGAGTTGAAACTCCGCGGTTATCAGTATAGTGGTTGGTTTCGTGGAATAAAAAGTGCATCTGTTTCAGGCAATAAAGGACATATTATTTGGAAAAATTGGATAACTTTTATGGATATCATGCTACAAATGCGTCTTATCGGATGCGATACTAGGAATTTATATGTTCCTACGAGTATTCAAAGACTGGTGATTAATCCTGAACTTCATATTTCAATGCTACGAAAGAATGTAGATTATACAAACGGTACGTCAGACTTGCATAAACGTAAGGGTTAATTAGTGAGTGCTGTTTTGCTTTTCAATATAAGTATAACTTGTAACATACAATAAATTGCAAGAAATATGTGTGATATCATATAATAAGTGTATATTTCAGATACGATATTACCCGTACAAATACACAAAGAGATAGACACGATTAAAGCTGGCGGAATAGAGATACAAGGCCTCAAAGCTATTCAGATTTCTCGTCGAATTTTAAACCAAGTTGCTGTTATTGAGCAGTACACATTTATAGCTCATCAAGATCGCGCTAAGATTTCTTTAAATGAAGCGATTCGGATATCAGCACAACTCGTACAGGAAGATCATCAAATCACTAAAGTGAAAGCCATTGAGCTGGTAGAAGACATCGATGATGTTACATTAGAACACCTTTCATCTTCATTGTTGATTGAAGCTTTTGAGGATGTGCCATTAATACAAACGAATATTACTCTATTAACATCGCCGAATCGTTTTAGTTCAGAAGACTTATCACAAAATATTTTAATCGCTGATATAAACAAATCAACTGTAAACGATAAAGTCTCAATAGTTGCCGGATTCAATCTTTTGTCTAAACAGCAAAGTTCTTTAGAACGACTTTTGCCATTTCTAAAAGAAGGTGGCTATCTGTTGACGCGTGAAAAGTGCGACATATGTGACTATAGAAAGTATCAGAAACAGTACAAATTAAATGTTATTCTTGAAAAGCGCAGCGATAAAGAAATGATTGTTCTTATGAAGAAGAAAGTTTATGTAAAAAAACGCATTGTTGTTTATATAAATAATAATAATTTTAATTGGTTAGATGATTTAAAGTCGTTTATAAGCGACAATAGCAAACTCGAAAAGGATAGTAGAATCATAGTTG
The DNA here is from genome assembly GCF_013373865.1 of Monomorium pharaonis. Classification (NCBI taxonomy): domain Eukaryota; kingdom Metazoa; phylum Arthropoda; class Insecta; order Hymenoptera; family Formicidae; genus Monomorium; species Monomorium pharaonis. The sequence goes on along the minus strand of NC_050471.1, from coordinate 24,095,810 downwards.
TTGGAGAGGGAGACTCCGAATGTGGTCTATTGGGTTTTGTTAACTGCTTAAGAAAAGAACCAGAAGGAGAACTTGTTAGGGGTATGCTTATTCAAGACAAGGAGGCTCCTAAATTTTCTCTTCAAGATCCCTTTTATTTACAACAATTGAAAAAAGATATGACAATTAATGTATTGCGATCTGATGGAATCTGGGGATCGTACAGACATTTAGCATTATCACGACAGGAACCCGAACCTGTTTCTACCGCTCACGTTAGCCAAACGGTATGTGTGGTGACGCGATAAGAAAAATATTTTCAAAGCATATCGATGATTTATTAATATGCATAATAATATTATGTACTTTCACGCATTTTAATTTTTGCTTATAATTTTTATTTACAATTCTTTTATTGAAATTTTTGTTTTATATATTATACTATATATTATACTATATATTGTATTATAATTGACTTTTGTAGATTCGTGGTGATTTGAATACATTTTATTGGATGGAAAATAATCGATCTATTGAATCTCCTCTTGAAGATTTGGTGTCTGTGGTTTACTCATCTTTGAATTTTAGAGATGTCATGTTTGCGTCTGGTAAATTAATACTTAATACAGCTATGTCACGGGGACGGTTATATGAATATATTCCTCTTGGAATGGAATACGTTGGATTCGATGCTACCGGACAACGAGTAATGGGAGTTCATGATACTGAGTAAATAATATTTTAAAAACTAGTTAAATTTTTTTAATATAAAAAAATTAGAACTAACATAAAATAATCTTTTTTTAGTTGTATAGCAAACGTTGTTGTAAAGAATAAAGATTTATGTTGGAACGTACCTGACACATGGACATTTGAAGAAGCTGCGACAGTCCCGTGCGTTTATAGTACAGTTTACTTCGCCTTATACATTTTTGGAAAAATGAGAAAAGGCGATAAAATACTTATACACTCTGGTACTGGTGGCATTGGACAGGCAGCTATTCATCTCGCTCTCAAAGAAGGATGCGAAGTGTTTACTACTGTAGGCACAAGCGACAAACGAAATTTTATTAAAAAAGTGTTTCCTACAATTTTGGATGAACATATTGGAAATTCTCGAGATACCAGTTTTGAACAAATGATCATGCGGCAAACAAATGGCCGCGGCGTTGACATCGTGTTAAATTCACTGGCGGAAGAAAAGCTAATTGCCTCCGTTCGTTGTTTGGCACAAAACGGCCGTTTTTTGGAGATCGGAAAGTTTGATCTTGTTTCTAACAATCCTCTTTATATTTCTGCGTTTCAGAAGGGTATTAGCTTTCATGGAATTTTATTAGATAATCTATTTATTGGTGATCACAAGTATAAATCAATATTACGCAAAATGATAACTGATGGTCTTAAGAACAGAACCATCAAACCTATTCATGTAAAAGTTTTTCCGAAAACAGATATTGAAGAAGCTTTTAGATACATGGCAAGTGGAAAACATATGGGAAAGGTATGTATGTGATTATTAATAAAATATTAGGTGTACAAATAAGTTTCCATCGTTTGACAAAAGTTGGCGCCACCAATAAGTTATGGTTACAATTGTCAGATGTAAAACGCCATTATCGTAAGATTGGACATCTGTCAACAACATAATCTTGAAATATTAGTGAATTTTTATCAGTATAATACAGTATATTCTTTTGTGTGCGAAAATGTCAAGTTTTGAGTTGAATAAGCGTCATTTGCGGGAACTTTTAATTTACTTCTTTAATTTGAAGAAATCTGCAGCTGAAGTGCATCAATTGTTTGTAGAAGCATATAGTGAGGCTAACTTAAGTGAGAAAAGTTGTCGTGAATGATTTTAAAAGTTTAAGAACAGTGAGTTTGACATCGAAGACAAAGAACGTAGTGAAAGGCCGAAAGTGTACGAAGACGCGGAATTGGAAGCATTATTGGATCAAGATTCGTGCCAAACGCAAGAAGAACTTGCACTTACATTAGGGGTGACTCAACAAGCAATTTTATTCCGTTCTTTTACAATGCCCAATTTTTGATAAAAAAGAACGGCGGAAACTTATTTGTACACTTATGAGAAATTTATTTTCTGTATAGTGTTCCACAAAAATATTTCATACATAATTTAAATTTATTTTTAATATATGTATATGTTTATAGATTATAATAAATATTCGGGACAGAAATAAACCTTTAAATGAGCCCATTGTGGCATATCGTCGTTATTATTGTCTCAGGAATAAAAGTTATATTATATTGGGGGGTTTGGGTGGATTTGGTTTAGAGTTAACAGACTGGCTAATATTTCGTGGTGCCAGAAATATAGTATTGGTTTCACGAACTGGCATAAAAAACGATTACCAACGCATGAAGATTCGACTATGGGAATCGTATGGTGTAAATGTGCTAATCATCAAGAATATCGATGTCGCTGATTCCGCAGGTTGTGAATACCTCTTGCAAACTGCGGAAAGCAAAGCACCTGTGGACGCGATATTCAATCTTGGTGCGGTGTTGAAGGATGATGTTCTAAAGAATCAAACAGCGAAGACATTTGCAGAGTCCTTTCAGTCAAAAGCTTGGGCGACGCAAACTTTGGACAAACTTTCCAGAAAGTATTGCGCTAAACTAAGACATTTTGTAGTGTTTTCTTCCGTTTCTTGTGGCAGAGGAAACGCTGGACAAACTAATTATGGCATGGCCAATTCTGTTATGGAAAGAATTTGTGAAAAGAGAGTGGAAGAAGGATTACCCGGATTGGCAATTCAATGGGGAGCTGTTGGTGACGTGGGTCTCGTCGCTGACATGCAGGAAGGTGAGAAAGAACTGATTATTGGTGGTACCTCACAACAAAAAATTTCTTACTGCCTCGAAGAACTTGATAAGTTTTTACTTCAAAGCCAACCTGTAGTGAGCAGTATGGTAATAGCTGAAAAAAAATCGAGATCTATCCGACATGAAACTCCGACAGAAGCTATTGCTGATATTTTAAGTAAGTTTCTATTTCCTTTTTTTCTTAATACTTACTGTATTTTTTATTTAATTTTATTTTACATATTTAGTTACTGGTAGTACACTACATGTCAACGATTTGTTCCATTCCCAAGTTTACATAGAATATGTTACATATTCTATGTAAACTCGCTAGGGGAATGGAATAAATCGTTGAAGCGCAGTGTACATTACAGTTCAAGTCAAAATAACTTTATTTGTGTTACAGATATAAAAGACATGAAAGTTGTAAGTCAAAATACATCTCTGGCTGAACTTGGAATGGACTCCCTGATGAGCATAGAAGTCAAACAAACTTTGGAACGGGAATTTGACATTTTTCTTACTTCACGAGAAGTGTATAATCTCACTTTTGCAAAACTTAGCAAAATGTTTAATCTAAACGTCAGTGATAATAATACGCAGAATGAATATCTTGATGCAAAAGAGTTGGATGTCATGATATTGCCAGTTGGTATTGTAAAAGACAAAGATTTTATTTCAGAAAACTGTTTTGATCTTTTGACCGAAAAACAGAACACTATAACTGAAGTGTTTCTCATACCGGGAATCGACGGTTGTGGAACGGTATTTAGTCATTTAGCTGCAGATATTAAATTTTCAGCAACGTCTTTACATTATAACACAAATAACATTAATGCTACAGACATCATATTGGAGACAACTGATCGTCTTATCAATGTAAGCAAACGCACTAATAATTTTATGTTGTAATTATGTATATAGTTTTTATTATTTTACTTTTTGAGGCATAAAATTTAAAAAATGTTTTAACATTTACTTTAATATTTGCATAGCATGTATTATCAAAACTAAAAGATGGAAAAGACTTTGTAATGGTAGGATACTCCTTCGGGTCTATTATTGCAATAGAGTTAACAAGAAGATTGGAAGCCTTGAATTTTAAAGGCCGTTTGGTTCTTATCGATGGCGCTCCAGAACAAATAAGAATGATGTACAAACATTTTACCTCAAATTCTAACGATACGGACCTTCAGTTTGTTGTTTTAACTAATATTATGGAAATTTATTCACCAGGAACTAGTAAAAAGGTATAATCGTTTTCTTAGATTTATAAGTTCAAATTTATTGTACATTTATAATATACTTTGTATTTTTTGTGGAAATTATCATCAATATTATTTTTTATTTTATAATTTTGTAATTTATGGGTTTTTCTTTTAATGTAAATTTTTATATTAAAAAAAATGTGTCATGTGATAGATTGTAATGGAATTGGAGAAATGTAATACCTGGGAAGAGCGATACGATATTTTTGCAATGTCGTTTTTAGTTATGAATGAGTCACTATCTCCAGCAAATTTAAAAACGCTGTGTACTACAGTTTACAAATATTCATCCGCTATTCGGCACTATGATCCTTCTACTTTGCCACCAATTAAATCTCCTATAATCTTGCTAAAACCTACACAGCCGTTAAATATATCAATGACAGATGAAGATTATGGTTTGCATAAGGTATTTTTAAAAAGTTGTACTTATAATAATTTATGATAATTTTTTGTTGCAATAAGTTATCAAAACTTTTGGGATTAATAAAAAATAAAATTATTTAAGGTTACTCAAAATACGATTCAAGTACATTACGTCGACGGCAATCATGTGACAATATTGAGAAACGAAAAAGTATCAGCTGCAATCAATGGAGAACCACCTTTTATCATTTGAGGTTATAATTTATACAACATTATTGAAAGATAAAAATCAGCGATTAATTGTTAAAAATTAATAACATTATATACACACACACAATTTTTCAGTATACTAAACTTGAATTAAAAGAAAAGGGTAATGGGCTGTTAATAAAAATTATAATTATTTGTAACATATAATAAATACTATATATATATATATTTGACTAGTTGCATTGATCTCAAATTCATTTTTGATAGCACGCGTTTACGTACTTGGCGTATCTCTATTACATTTTTGAGGTTTAATTATGTGCCGTTCTCGCAGTGGTATATTTTAACACAATACGCAGAAGCAGTCGTTAAAAGTTTTTCATCTTACATATTTTTATACGTGCGAATTTTGCCAGGGAAAAAATCTTTATATCAAGGATCATATTATATATCGGAGAAGATTAAATTTTCATTATTAATCGGCATGTAAATTTAAAACTAACACGATGGTTGAATGATATTTGATTAATTCAATTGTACAAATACGTTGTGGCCGCGTATGGTATTATTTACGTATTATCTACGATTTTATACCGAAAGAAAGGACACGCGATGGAAGGGATAGACTGCGAAGTGCGCGGGACAATAAGCAGAAGATCGCGAGTAGTAACGGCGAAAGGACGTGCAGCCAAGCATTTACGACAAAATTCTAATTTTCACGTTTTGCTCTATTTTATAATTAAATTATCTGATTAGTAGCCCTAAGATCTCGAATTTTTAATCTATAATCTTGGATTATTTTGTAATATTTGATAATATCCTTCCTATAAAATTTGATCGACATCGATATAAAGATTTTTCCCTGGGAGATAAAAAAAATTAATTAAAAAATTAATTAATTAAACGTTGTAACGTGTATATCTTGGGAACGGTTGGTGATACCGAAAGAAGGGATATGCGAAGGAAGGGATACACGATAAAATATGTAGTTAAAAATGTAGTTAAAAATTTTTTAATTATATTTTATATAATAGATTGTTAAACAAGTTATCTAATTTAAATTGTGATTTTTTTAATTGATTTCAACATTTATACTTGTACATTAGTCTTTTCAGATCTTATCATCTGAATTTAATGCTGAGGAACTTCTAATACATCTTATAATAATGTTATCTTTTTTTCTATACTTGTTCTTTTCTAATTTTATGGGACAAGAAATTACAGATCATTATAATCTTATATTTATCACTGCGTAAGAAACATCGTAGTTTATTATAATTGTTTTACAAACTTTAATAACAAATGTAAAAATTAATGTAACACACACACGCACACACAAACACACACACACACACACACACACACAGTTAAGAATTATTCATAAATTTTGTATAGAAATAATAAAGAAGAAATTTATATAGAAATAATAAATTGTGACTTCAATTTGAGTTTAATTTTACACTTTGGACTTAATAGTTAAAGTTAATAGTTAAAGAATAGGTAAAGTTACATATTCATAAAAATAGTTATGGCATAACGTTATGCGGCTTTTACATTAAAATATTATTACACTGAGAAAAAAATGTTGTTAATAAAATACTTGAACTTTAATTTAAGTATTTATACATTTAACTGAAATACACAAATAGTTTAATTTAAAAAATTTAATCAAGTTGGAAAATTTAGTCAAATTAACAACTTTTTTTTCAGTGTAGGATGAATACTGTTTTTTTATTTTATACTGAATTGTAGTCAAAAAGTGTTTAATTATTATTGAGTATGCATAAACCTTAAGAAGAGCAACCAAAGTTATAAAATTTTCTATATAGATTATAAAAATAAAGTTATAAATCAAAAATAAACAAAAGTTGTAATAATTTGGTATTTTTTAATTAATAGCGTCTATTAAAAACATAGACTTATTGTTAGACATACATTTTAACACTGACATTTAAAAGCGCTTTTTTAGCGATTTCATTTCAAATAGCCCTAGCGCCGCGTTGTCCTCACTCATCTTTTTTTGAAAAATTATTAATTATTGTAACTACATAGAATATTAATACATAGAATGTTAATAACCAAGAGTAACATAAAACTTAAAATAGGATTTATACGCAAATCTGCGTGGATTGCCTTTGGGAGTTGCTTAAATTAATTTTTGTTTCGTTAAGTTTATGCACGCGTTTAAGTGTTGCATTCAATTGTTCATAATTTAATAATTGCATCAATTGTTTTAATAAAGAAAAAGGATGTTAATTTAAATTAATAGCAAATTGAATCTGAAATTTTTTAATCTTTTTTTTTTGCTATCGTCGTCCACTCTTAGAAGGCATTAGAAAGACAAAAAAAGGAAAAAAATTTATAAGCGTGTTTTATTGGCACTACACTATTGGCTACACTATTGGCAGTGACAATCAAAGCAGTTTATTGGATATTGTTATCAAATTATATTTTCTAAATCGCAGCAGAGAAGAGATTCAAACCTTAGTCAGAAGTAATGGTACATATTTTAATTTATTAATAGCAAAGCAAGAGAATAAAATATATAAGTTAGAAATAGTTTTTAAACATGGAAAAAAAGAAAGTGTGAATATGATCCTTACATTCTTTGCGAATAGAATCTAAGAATTTTATAAAAAATCTGTTCCAACTAGAAAATTCCTGAATTACTGAACTCTAAGCATTGACTGACTTGCTGGCCTTTGGCAATTCTTTTTATATTTTATTAGTAAGTGAACAATTGTGTCTTCAAGCACAACACTTATATCACATTATTACATAACAAATTGTAAGTAACGTTCTTAAAATATATAACGTGATTTATAAATCTTATAGAATAATATTAGTACATAATAGAATAAATTTAAAACAATAAATTTTTTGGATAAAACTTTGATAAAATTTATAAAATTTTTTTATATTATTATTATTATCTTATATACTAAATAATTTTATTTCAAAATTACTTACGTAATTTACCTAATACTTCTTAATAACAATTTACTTTAAAATTTAATTATATAATTTAACTAATATATTTCTAAATATATAAAATTACAAAAATAAAAAATATTTACATTAAATAAGTTAATAATATGTTATGTAAAAGTAAATCAATATTTATTGTTTATAACGCATGTTAAATTATATATAATTACATGATTAAAAAGAGAAAAGAAAAGAAAGAAAAACAACATTATTAGAAAAAGAATATTTTATTACATTCAACTACAATCGTTACAGCATATTGATGTACGTATTATTCTTTTTTGTGCGGGCGCGACATATTTATAATCTACATTCAAATTATAAAAAAATCAAAGCCGGTAAAAATTGAGTTAAAAATAAAACGCTTTTCAGCAATTACAGTATAATCTCAACCGTAACACTTTTATTTCTGATATGTCTTTGATTAGTGATACAATTAGAGAATACATGTCGTTAAAAGATCTCGAAAATCTTTATATAATCATAAACCATTGTGCTTGATTTTTTTACTAAATATTCGCGATTACTTATTGTTAAACGCAAGTACGAATATTGCGCCCGACTTATCTTGAGTATATCGACCACCAATTACGTTACAATATATTGACTATATTATTTATTTCACCTTACAGCTTTTTGTTCGATTGGTTACGCAGCTGAAATGCGGTTACGACGTTGAGTTAAAGTTTAAGTCTTAACAGCGAATGGCGGACATTACTTTATTTTTCTATTATATAAAATGATGAAAGAGTAATCTGAATCACTCATTTTTTTCCTCTGTCATTTAATTTTAAATTCATTTAACGAAGTGCGTTGTTCACAACGTTATCAACACATGACAAAAAATTACATTTGCATCCTTTTCTTTGCACAAATTGTACTTTTGAAGATTCTACTACAAATCCAACTACTCGGTTTTAAATTAAAACGTTCTTATTACATAATCGTAATTTTAGCATCTTTTTGGCAGCTTTCAAGATCCATACCAGGAACCAATAGGAACCTACAACGCTGATAACGACAAGAACAATCGACAAGTAGCATAACGTTTTTTTTTACGTATCGTACGTCAGCATTGTTAATAAATATGGCAGAATTATCTTTAGCTGGTAAAAAATCTTTTTTTTCCCACATTGCACACTTTACTCGAAGGATGTCCCTTAAATTCTTTTAGGACATAAAGAACTCTTTGAACATCTATAGAACATCCCTTGGAGGACTGTGCTATATGGACTTTGCTTCTTCCCCTTGCGCGTGATCAATGATAAATATCCTCCAACCTAACTCAAAGATCGCATTGAGTTCGGGCTACAGTGGGGTGTCCTCTTCTGGGAGTTACCTTGGGGTTGGAGGCGGGGGTGGTGGTCATACAGCACTTCCCGTGTAAAAGCCCGCCTTACCGGTTAATCCAGACGCTCGCTTTCTCTTTTCGCATTCCAAAGTGCTGAAGGTATTCTGAGCAATTTGCGACTTTCGCTTTGGGTTCTGCAGGGTCATGCTACGTTGACTGGAATTGGAACTAGAACTTGTACCCGGTTCCGATACTTTAAGAATGCCCGAGTGTATTGTTCCGAAATTTTGATATATATACTGCGATTGAACGGCCGAGGTGTTTTGATTCTTCAGCGTGATCGGGACGGTCTGTCCGGCCAGACTGTTGAATCTGGTGTCGTAACCGAACGGAGTATCTAGTAAGGACTCATTCTTGTCAACGTAGCTCAATCTAGAATCGAGAAGATCTTCCTTGTCGGCGAAGCCACTCAGTCTGGAATCTACAACATTCTGATCGGTATTTTTAGCAGAGAACTCGGTGTAACGATGCTCCTTGTCAAGTTCCTTGTTATCCGTAAAGGCGATCATGTTCTGCCTAGAATCGGCAAGAATCCGGGAATCGATGAAGCCTTCTTTATCAGTGAAGCCACTCAGTCGGGAATCTATGACGTTGCCCTCGGACTTATCGAAGTTGTATCGCTGGTCGATGTTCTTGCCATCCGGGTAGACTGGCAAGACGTGTGAAAGATCTGCCTTATCGACGTAACTGATGGCCTGTGGATTCGACGCGCAGATGTCGGGCGCCGACTTGCAGAGCAATGAGGTTCCTTCTTCGGCTATTTTTTGAGGCGCTAGGACACAGAAGTGCGGACTTACTTTCCTCCAGGGCATGAGAAAGCGCGTTTATTACCTTACAGGGTGTCCCGCAGCACTTCAGAGATTTTTATTTATTTATTTATATTTTTTATAAATCATTTGTATTTCCTCGGACCTCAGGATCCTGGCATATTCTCCGACCGTAGGATTTCTACGGGTAACGGATCCCTCGATCATTCCAATTAAATGTATACGGCGTGTGGTACCATCACACATACGCGGGACACCCTTTTTAGTGATAAGTTCACCCACTTTTGGTTGGCTGACCGAAGGGACGAGCCTGCGGCGGTCCCGGTGATTTCTGATGCGCCCTCACAAGATACTCCGAGCTGAATCCTCTCTGTTCCCTCAGCTTTCTCTCGGCGCCTGGCACCATCACCCTCACCTAAAAAGAAAAACGGACAGCATGAACATCCCCCTAACTAAACAAAATACGACTATACGACACACAGCAATAAAGCTAGGAATTCACTTGTGCAACCTCAGATAAATGTTATTTTACGTTTTAGTGGACTCTAATGAGTCTAAGTGGATTCCTAACTAAAACCAAGCGAGCCGATCCGCAACGAGAGTTTTAATCATCAACTTCACCATTTCCTCAACCGTGGAGAACCGCGCCATGTAACCGGACATCGTTAAAACGGCCGCCACTTCCGCGAGCATCAGCGCTAATCCCGAGAGCTGTAGGCACCAGCCGTAGTGGTACTGAGGTAGACCGTTATCGTCCATTTGCATGCCAGCCGTTGATGGCAAACTGTATTTTCCCGGTATTAATTCTAGTGATGCATCCGACAATGCTGATGCCAGAACTATCAAACCGCCGCCCAAGGAAAGTCCTGAAACAGTCGTATATAAATCCCATATGTATTAAATGTTTTTTAAAAAATAATGTTGCTGTAAAATTAAATACTTATATACTTGCTCTATAATAAAAATAATTATAATAATGATTATTTAGATCTGAGAATAGCATGTAACGGTAAGTTTTAATATTTTTTTTAATGATTGATTATAATTGATTTATTACATTTTCTCTCTTTATTAAACTTCTTTAAAAAAGATTATATTTTTATCTATATATAAATCAATAATTAAATTAATTTAATATTAATTTTTATATTATATTAGAAATTTAAGGAATATAGAATTTTCTTCAATGAACTGAGAAAAAATGAAATCGTATACTGACGCTTATGGATCATTATATTTTAAAAACGTCTATATTTATCTCTCTAATGTGCGACGTTCTCAATTACGAACAGTTTCACTCTGTACATAGCGAAGAGCTAAAGCACAACTACACAGAGAACGGGATAAAATTATCAAACTAGTAAGTAAGACGTGACCGCGGGACATGTTCGAGGATCGAGCATCGCCTGTACGCGCTATATCACGACAAGTCCGCCATGCCATCTCGCGCAGTTAAGAACGCAATAACGCGGAACAATTTACGCCTCGTCATAACGAAGCCGTATGAACGACCTACCAACTCTTTATGCAAATTTTTACGCATTTGTCGTCTTACGCGTAGCAAAAGCGCAAAGATTAAATTGAAGCTAAATTAGCGCCAAGTCAAAACGAAATTAGAATCTGGGCGGAGTCCAATCAATGTGCTATCATACATGCTATATTAATTGACTGGCGCATCAATTACAGCACTGTCCGGAAAAGTGAGGAGAACCCAATAATGCTGTCAGTATCGATCACTCCTATGAGGATAATCTAACGGTTATTGGGCACGTTTGTGCTGGTCACTGCTGGTGACACGTTAGACGATCAAGGGATCTAATGTTACAGCAATCGACAACCGCTAGGCATATCCTCTGTGATTACAGAAATCATTGACTTTAATCGACCGATATGCGTTTACAATGTGGGTCTATCACAACTTCAAAACAACGTGCTTATATGACCGCGAGAATATTGTAAGATTATAGAGAAGATCGGAAATATTGACTATCGATTACAGATAACTTCTTTTTTAGAACGTGGCGATCGAAACCAGATATCCGCTCGGTTCAATAAGCTATAAAGATTTTATTCCAGTCACCGACATCATGGGAATCTCTCTGCATTTGTCGAGGAAAACGACGCCGCTCATATTGCGAAGCGCCATGGTTTACGAAAGATACGGACGATCGAGTCATAATAAAAACGGGATAGGCGGCCCGCGAGAGACAGCTTATGAAAGGGAAGAAATTGTCTCTTTAGAGTCTCTTTTCGCTTGTCGCTGTAATGCTACCTTACCAAATCCGCTTGAACAAAGGACGAGATATTGATAATAAAATAATAATTTCGCTTGGGAATCAATTTACTTGCGACGAGAAACTTAATAGCTTCTATATTTTCCTCTGTTGGAACGTCTCAGGATGATTACGGCTTGAATTTCGAGAACATAAAAGTAAATGGGGATGGCTCAAAACAAATTTTGTTATATTTTTCATTGTAATTTCTGGCATAGTTTAACACAATTTTTTTGGCTCTTTATATATAATTTCTTTGTATCGGTGCAAATTATACCCTATTAAAAATATATATATAACCTGTCATTTTTTAAAATAGTCAATATGTATGTTAAGTCACCCGCATGAAAATGATTTAAGATATGATATGTTTTATAGATAGCTTAATGTTTGGAATTTTGGAATTTTGAAACGTGCCGAGCGATAATGTAACTTGAAAAATTACTATAACACAATTTAAAAGAAGAAGAGAACATTAAAAATAATAATTTATTTCAACTTTCAAATAATTGTTATATTTCAACATTTTTGCTCAATATTTAAATGTAAAAAATTTTTTTTATAATGAAAAAATTTAACATCAGCAAACGTTTTTATTAATAAAGTGTACCTAACAAAATTTTTTATATTAACATATAAAATAACAAAGTAGAGAAAATATTTAATTGATTATAATTCAGTCATATTAAATTTATATTACTTATTCCAAGAAATATTAATTTCTAATAATTATTTTTAACAATAAAAAAATGTTCTAATTTAATTTTAAGAATATGTATCTTTTAATGGTTTTATTAACATCTTCTAAATCTTATTGCATATATATCACAAATAACCTTTATATTTGAATAGAAATAGCAATTAAACTGTTCAATATCTCTCATGCAAGATGATTTATATTTATTACTATCCATATGTTTACAATTTGTAAAACAAAATTTTTTTTACTAAACACTTTTTTCCAAGCCCTTTTAAAAACAGATGTTTTTATTTAAATATTAGTTATAAGTATAATGTTTATAATCGCAGATGAGCCAGTCAGTCGACATAGTTGTTTTTCTCTATAATTGCAAAGTTCAAAATTTGCTACATTTTATATATAAAACATTTACGCAATACGCACAAGATTAATTATAAAATTAATAAGTTATATTGAGTCAAAGTTGTCTTATTTATGAATCTGAGTTTGTTTTTTCATTTTTTGAATATAAATATAAATGTTTTTTACTATTATTTGGATAAAAACTTTAATAAACCCAAAATAAAATTACCAAGCTCAAAAATTGAATAATTATATAATTTAAATATAATAGAAAGAAATAAGGCATAAATCTATTACTGTCAGAAAATGTCCTAAATATTATTTCTTCTTTTCGTGCCAAATGTAACTATAATATTGCCACCTTTTTATTGCATTTATCTATCTATCTATCTATCTATATATATATATGTATATATATATATATATATATATATATATATATATATGTATGTATGTATGTATGATAGTCTTAATTTAACATTAAAACGTTTCTAATATATAACGCTTTTATATTTCTTATTCTAATTGAAAAACTACAATTGAAAAGAACGTAATTGGGACACTGGCAGTAACTGAACATTTAACATGGACAGATTGTGTTTTTTAGATACGTCGGTCTTCAGTCAGGAAAATCAGTCTTCAATACGAATTAAATTCAATTTTTGAAAATGAGAAAAATTTAAAAAGAAAAAATGACGTAAATTTAAATAGGGATACTTTTTAAGAATCTAATATGACACATTATAAATGTGTCTTAAATATTACATTCGGCAAGAATAGGAGAAATAATATTTAGGACACAAAATTAATATCTACATTACTAAAGAAATAAGTGAGTGTGTTTTGACTTCCAGTTAATTTATGTTTAAAATACCATGAAAAATTAATTGATTTAAAAATACGTAATTATCTTTTCTCTCTCTTGAACATTATATTTTTAATTTGTGTCATTTTTCTTGCGTGTGTGCAATATAATCTACTAAGAACTGAATTTTAATGTGACAATGTTCCGTTGCAAAACGCGTAAATAAAAGCTTGTGACATCCGCGCAAACTTTTCAAGCTTATTCGCGGGGGACGCGCAGTGATGGATTGTGTAAGTTTATCTCTACATCCGAATAAAGAATTAATTTTATTGCTGCAGCTGGTAATTCTCGGCGTATCTGTGTGTACTTGCAGTCGAATAATATCTGGTTACGACCGAATGCCGCGTATATACCGGCGGAAACTTCCAGCTCTGTCCTTGTTTCCACGTTCGTCGACTAAATTGCAATTACTGCTAATTAATTGAGCAAAGGTTTGTCTAGCTGTCGGCGAACAAAGCAAGGCGTGACTACACCAATGAAGAAATTCCAGATCAGCAAATTGATTGTAATTCCACTAAGCTATATAAATAAAATGGAAGCCCTAACAATCTCCAGCAATTGTGAAAATCGAAGAGGAGAAAGAGAGAGAGAGAGGGAGAAAGAAAAAGAGATTCCACTTTATGTTATTTCATAAATTAAAAGTCATACTATGATATAACCACATCAATATTGTATTTCTTTAATGCTTTATTCGCTCAGTAGAGATTTTTTATAAAATAAGCGATAAATTCTCACTTCTTTTTAAGAATTTAATTAATAAGTTCACACTTCATATATTTTTATACATTTATCATTTGCTATAGACCACTTTTTAATTCTAAAAGTATTAATATAATATAATATAAATATAGATTATAAACACATATACACACAAAATAAAGTAGTTGCACTATTAATATAATATATTGTTAAATAAATAAGAAAATTAGTGTTTATATGGATAAATAATAGATAGGTCAATTAATTTGACTCTTTTCGCTACTGAAAGTCATCTCACCCACATAAGGGGAACAAGACGACAAAATTGACACGTTCTTAGAAAATCATAATTTCTTAAAATTCTAATTTATTTAACAGTTTTTCATTTTTATGGTAGATATAAAAGGCTTTACTGAATCTAAAAAAAGGTCTTTATTTTTACAGGATCACAGAAATTAGAAAAAATTGACAAACCTTAACGTCATCTTATCCCTCTTCTTCCTATACATCTGGAGCAATTATTCATCTATTTTTCTTTATTAGATCATGTATTTCTAAGATAAAATTAGAAGAAAGGTTTATATTTATGATATTTTATGTAAGCTTAAAAGAAAAATTTTTTTGTTAACTGTAATCTAATTATTTCAATGAATATTGACTTGGCAAATAAAATGGATCAAAAAATATGATACGTGCAATAATTTGCCAAATATATATTATTTCGAGCGTTATAATTTAAATTTTATACTTATATTGACCAATACTGTTATAATATAGTTACAACTTCGACAATGCGTGTTGTGTCAGTGAATGTTATGTTATCTTTTATTTTAATGCGAGGTAATGGATCAGCGAATACGCTTGTGGTTAAATAGAGTGTCTCACAAATGTATTGTACATACATATATTGTACATACTAAAATAGATAGACTAGGGCAGATTAATGCAAATGTTTAAACCAGCTTGAAACATGTGTATCCGTTTCATTGATCTATTGTGCAAGAACACATACATTCAAAACTCACAGAATAGAGGTAATTGTTATCAATGCATTATTGATCAGTTTAGCTATTTACTAGCGCATTTTGGTGTCATACAACAGAACAATAATTTCATAGTTTACAGATAACTTATACTCATATTGCGTATATGAACAAGAAAAATAAAATATTTCACATCTTACGATTACTAAAAAGAGCAAACAGTAACATTGCTGTAATATAAAAAAAGAGTTATTTAAATAATAAAACTGTGTTTATTTACTACAAGGGACGTTATCTTGACTTTTACCTGTCAAAAAGCTCCAACTAGAGAAATACTAAGCATTAAATAAAGAAATAAAATCTTAACTTTTGTATAATAATAAAACATGTTGTGTTTCTAGTAATGTTCCTGGTCATAATGGTTTCACGGTACAAAGAGCTTTTCTTCTTTAAATTATAAATAAGATGTTTTAATAAAAACGTAAAATAAATATAGTGTTGAAAAGCATAAATAAAGAGCTACAATAATATGAATTGCGGATATTTATAATTGTTACATGATAGTTATACAAAGAAAAAACTTCTGAAATTTTAAGCTCGGAAAACACAATTTGAATGCGATTACACTATAAAAAACAGATATTGACCAGTTAACTGACATAAATACATTGTACCGACTTCCTAAGCGACATATTAGCGCTTTCTGTGAAATTTGTTGTGTAACTATTTGAAAATAGAGGATGAGCTAAATTAGGTACATGGCCATATTGGATACAAATACCTTATACATTTTTTATTGAGTTCAGCATGCGTTCTTATTAATCTTCGTTCCGCGCTTTTTCTTCACTCGAGCATCGAAATCTAATTCGTCAGCAGTAATTATAATCTACTAGTTAAACAGGGTCGAAAGTTGCCGGGTCATTGCACTCTCTTTTATCCTAGCCTGTTTACGATCCCCAGTAACGTAACATACGCGTGTACCTCTTGTGCTCAGTCCCTTGAAAGTGCCTTAGATCAAAGTTGACAAACTTGATTCACCTTATTGAAACGCTGAGCTTAGCTTCACCTAGGTATATCGGTAGGGGTTAGTTCGGCACTTGCAGCACGCTTTACCTATCTTGGCTAATCAAACTACGAAGCCGGACGTTCTACCGGTAGCAGTCGAAAATTTCCCGACTCGTTTCTTGTCGCGGAGCCTGACAAACGGTGCATTCTAAAAATTATTGATAGCCGACCGCGTTGCTTGAATTGTGTCAACGAACTTCGTTATTCACATAGCAAAATTAATAAAATGTTTGTTTGACGTAGAAAAACATCTGCAATGCAATACAGATTGATAATAATTCTTTTACATTTATGGAGCAGAATTTTTCTGAAGGAAAAAAATTTAACAATACTTAACCAAATATGTTGTGTGTTCTTTTTATATGCATACAGTAAACTAGTAAAGAACGCAAAAATTGTGCTTAGAAAGTGTTAAAAAGATTTTCTTTTTTGTCGCATTAATTGTTTATGAGATTTATAGAAATTTTCTTTACTTATACTTGTTTAAAGACAAATCTATTCATAATAGATTTCTTTAATCTCCGCATAGTTTATTACCTGTTATGATTCCGGATTTCCCTCAGTAGTTTAAAATTAGAATCTCAAATTTTAAATCTCAAATTTTTATCAAAACTTGTGGCTATTTTAGAACACATAATTATCTTAATAACTTAATATTTATTTTTATAATTTTCCTTTTTTTTCAAAAAATAAAATTTAAAGTTGAATTTTTTCTTAAAGGTAAAAACTGTTTGAAGACGCTACAAAATGTTTCATTATTGTATAAAATACAAATGGAAGGAAGAGGAGAGCATAATACTATCTTCTCGTCTGTTAATAAAGTGCATTGCTTAGAATCCGAGAAATAAGAGAGTGTCGCTTTAGGTGATGTGTGTCAGTATTCGAGACTTTTCCTGTACTATTATTAATATTCATATCGATAGATTATTATGATAAAATTTCTGATACAATATCGTTAATCACAGAAAGGCGCGGTAATAATGATAACGATAATGGAGCGATAATGGAGATAATCGTGCGGGACGCCGTATGAATAAATAAAAATTGTGGCGTGCAGATGGACGTGGGCGCGCATGTATGTACCTCGCAATCGTACATCGGTATTGGTATGTGCACACACGTATATACTACGTGTGCGAGCGCAGAGGTGGACGGGAAAGAGGAAAGGAGTGGAGAGCGGGGGGGATCGACGCGCGTGCCCTACACGAGCGTGATATGTTGCTGGCGGGTCAAGTTATTTAATCCCGCCGGTATAAACCATAGCCGGCACGTCCGAAATTTATGCACACCCGAGCCGCGCTAGAATGCACGTTGCGCCGCGCTGTGCCGCGGCTCGAAACATTCGCGCATGCCTCCTCTCCCTCACCCTCGAAATGGAAGGACCTCGCGTCACGTTGTCGTCAGTTGCCCGGTTTCGCGTTGTGTTCCTCGGCGTGAATCCCGCTGGAAGCGACAGCGAGGACTCGCCGACATATGCGACTCTCTCTCTTCCCCCGCTGTCCCGCGACTTCCGCGGAACTCGATATTCCGAGATCGCGTGCGCATTTTTTCCATTTTCCTCCTGTTGGCTTTTTTTCTCTCCTCCCAGCAAACGCGATAAATTCTACCGCGCGTTGTTCCGATCCGGTGGTGGTTTGAATAAACAATTGCAATCGGTGATCTTTTGGCCAGCGTTTGGCCTATCCCGTTATCTGCGGCTATCGTGTACCGAATGCCTAACAAGATCGTTTATGGCGAATAGATTTTTTTTAAACTTCTTATTGAAAGAATTTGCAAACGTAATAAGATTTCAGACTGCATATTATAAATGAGAATTATTTAATATAAAAGAAAGTAAAATGGTTATAATTAAGTTGCATAAGCGCAAATAAAGACTAATCTCTTTTCTTCAGTTGGCTTTAATAAAGTGGACTTTATTTTAACAGAATTTTAACTCAAAACTCTCAGAGTCCGATATGCCCGGGAAATGTGAAAAAATATCGTGGAATAATTATCTTATGTTCTTATTCTTAAAAATTCTTTCTTTATAAGCTCTGTAGACTAGACTTTCGCATTTGCATTGAAGGTGTCGGTTATTCTTTTATTTTCGTTTGTCACCACACAATTAAAAAATTAATATAAGGTGTATTAATCAACCTGAAAATGTTTAGAATTAGATAAAAACTCTCTCTCTCTCTCTCTCTCTCTCTCTCTCTCTCTCTCTCTTTCTCTTTCTTTCTCTTTTTCTCTAAAATATAGATGTTTATAAAATTATTTTAATCAAGTTTAACGTTAATAAAAGCTCAAAAAATTATGTTTATACATTAAAAGGATTATTTATTACTATCAAAAAAATTTTACTCTAATTAAAAAAATACTTTATCTGTATATTATAATTTAATATTTATTTGAAACAAATTTATATATTTTATTAATCGGAAAAATTGTCTTTGTCAAATTAAAGAAATAATTTCTTAACAAAAAAATTTAATAATTAAAATTAATTATTTAAAAAAAATTCAAATTTTAATTAATATGTTATATTGCCAGCGTGTAAAGAAATTTAATTGTTAAATTTCAATTAGAATTAAATAAATTCGTTATTTAAATTTAAAAAATATTAATATAAAAATATTTTAAATATTGGAATATTTTTCAAACTTTTAACATAATGTTTAATATTCAAGTAAAATTATGTAAATCAATTACTGTTGGATATATTTTTTACTAATAGTATTTAATATTACTGTCAAAACATTCTATTTATTTTTATTTATGGTAGAACGCCAATGTTAAAAAAGTTTATTTTCAAAACCATCACTACCATATCTTGAAAACGGAATTGAGGAAGAATACAAAGTTGCAATTTTTTATCCTATGGTGTATGGTTTCTTAATAATACGAAAAATAAATTTTCTCACGTCCATCTATCAACAATACCTTATACTGTTTGCTCAATCTCACATATTACAAAATTTAGTTACTTAAATAAAAAAACTGTTTACTTAAAACAAAACTATAATTTTTTTATAGCAAATAAATAATTTGTTTATATTTACAAAATTATTTAATTGTATCTTGCTTATTTTTGAAACTTATTTTATTGAACTATATTTTTTACATTAAAAATCCACTTTTTTATTTTGAAACATTGTTTATTTTTTTTTATATTACAGCATTTCAAATCAAAGAGAACTTTTTTTAAATTAAAAGATTTATTATCAGATTAAAAAGAAATTATTTTATGTTTTTAAAAACATACTTTTTTATACACTCTCTTCTTCGTAATTTACTTTTATCTTATTTGTTCATGTATCTATAAAAATACATTGTTTTAATACTATATAATAGATATGTAAATTTTAATTTAATGAAAAATGTTAATAATACCATTGTATAATGTGTTAAATTAACTCTCGGGTATGTATTAAAAATTCAATAAAAGAATTTTAATTAGAATCGATTTTAACATAAAAATAAAATGTTTTCCACGCCTCTGCCTTCTGTATACATTTGAAATACTCGCAATAGATTAATTAAATTCGGATTCGAATGAAGGAATTTCGCGACAGACAGAAGGTATTTCGGTCGCGATCTGAAACTAATTAAAAAATAGAAACTGCGACAACGCTCGCACCGCTGCGGGCTGTCACTGTAGCGCGTGTACAGCGGATTCGTTTGCGTGTCGGCGCATTCCTCGTTACCTCCCTACGTTCCTCGTTTCTCAAAGCAGCGTATACGCTCTAAAACCAGGAAAGTACATTCCTGCAGCGGGTGGTGCAGCAATCGACAACTCGTCGTCGTTGTGTTGGCGTTGTGTCGCGGGAATTGAACCGGTCATCCGATATCGCAGACGGTATTCTCGAAATTCAAGCGCCCTGTATTAATATTAAATTCCAAACTCGCCTAGAGCCCGATGAGATAGCCGCGGAAATTACACGCCCAAATGCGGCCAATAAACGCGCGCGTCACGCTCCTAATTCGCTTCGTATCGCCAAAATTGCAAATTTTCCATCGCGATTTGATCGATTTTTTTTTTGTTTTCATCAATTCCTCGGAATACGTTGTTGCAAAATTTTTTTCTCGCATACGCCTGCTCGCTTCCCTTCGTTATTCTAAATTTCTAAATTGAACAATCTACTAGCTCTGTTTACTTGTTGCAAATATTCCGTTCTTTCTTCTGCGTATGAAGCCTCGCGAAAATCGAATGAAAAGTCGAATAAATTCTAAAGTTTCAATACGTCACAGAGTTACTCTTATGCAATATGTGGAATATTCTGTATGTAGATGTTTGAGCGAGAAAGCACTGGCGTTCCAATAACCACTGACCGTCATATTTCGCGTTATTAAAACGCATTCTCCCTCATAGCGATAGTCGAATTATTACGAAAAAAGAGTTTTGCGGTCTTCATTTTGTAAATTTACTTTAATGATTAATGATCCAAACATTTCGGAAATTTGATACGTGTTTAATGCATATCGAAATATCGTGCGCGAAGTATCGATCGCGGTTGCGTTACGGCGATTAAAACAAACGCGATATCCAATCGCGCGCGCATTTTGCTTTTGGCGTCGCGCGAGCGCGATTAATTTTATAATTCCGCGCGCCGGATTAAAACGGTGGCGCGACTTGGGTAAATAAAATGTATTAGCGCGCATCGCAACTGCGGTAATTCATAAAAATGATTAATGTAGCACGGTAGAAGAGATATACAAAATATTCGAAATAATGCGCGAAAATAATGTCACTCCCGCCTTCTCACTACCCTTCCTCTTCCCTCCCGTTTGCGCGAATTTTCATAACGCGTATCGACGTTATCGCATATCTTTCCGGTGCACGATGCGTTATTAATGTCGGATATTAAAAATGGAGGACAATGCCACGTGCAGCTAGAATTTAATTTAATCCCTGATCGCGACTCACGGAGAGTACCCTCCGCGCCAAATCTATAACAACTATAGATGTGTTTACACACTCTCTACGCCTGTGATAACAACGAATAACAGAGGATTTTAAGAGAATGTTGAAATGACAGTCAAACTCAATAATATAGAATTATTATACACAGAGAAAAAGTATTCTTTTAATGTTGTTTGAATTTATTTATTATATTTAAACAATGTAATGTTATACAACATTATCTTTATTGACTGAAAAACTTATTGTTCCGTTGTATTAAACTGTATTATTTGAACAAAGAAGCACTATTATTTAAAATATATTTTTTATTTAACAATATTTTGATTGTATACAATATTATTAAGTAAAATAAAACAAGAATAGCTAAAAATATATTTAATTTAAGTAATGAGTTTGTTTCTTTTACTTAATGTTTTATTTTAGACAAACATTAATCTCAATAACGATATTATTTCTACGTGTAATCCATCGTGCGCGCAAACGAATAATTCGATCATCCGCTGCGAGGCGGCTAGTTTCTCATATGTAAGATGCGCACACTCGGGAAATAAAAGTAGCTGGATCTGTGCAAATAGTTCCCGAAGTGGAAATACTTCCACAAAAACGCTCAGTCCGTCATTTTTAGATCGATCAGAACGTTGGCATCCCAGTCGGGGTCGATGGAATACTAGTACCTGTCGAAGTGGACGCTGGAATGACTCTCGACCAATCAACTCTCTCGGTAGAGATTCATTTTGCACCCATTAGCGCAAGAGCCATATGCCAGAAGAATTGACTAACAAGTTTAATTAATCAAATAAAAACATGTAATATTAAATAGAAAAAACAGTTATTTTACTGCTAATAAATATTTTATACTAAAATAACATTATTTTAATAAACTCATTATATTATTTAACTAAAAAAATAATATATAAAAAAAATTATTTGTAATAATGATACATATTATTTAAAAGATTAAATAATCGTATTTGTTATTTCAAATAAACAGTTTTGTTCGACTATCCCAAAGTATATATTTTTTTGTTTGTAATAAATTTTATTAAGTTTAAAGAAATATTTCTCTCTGTGTGCACATCATTAGGATGTATTTTTTTTTACAGATTTGGAAATCTGTTTCCAGATGGAAAATCCTTTCCCATATTTAAAGTACACATATTTATGTCAATCTGCGAATTTATACCAAACACGCCAAAAAAAGTTTTTTATGTTGCTCTTATCTATCGACTTTTCACGCGTAATCTAAATTTTTGTAGAACGGTTTTGTCTCATTAAGGCATCAAAATTTCACTTTAAAAATTTCACATTGTTTGTTCCTATTATCTACGTGTCCAGAATTTTGAATTTTGTGAGTACAAATTATAAATCTTTTATATCAAGCAAATATTATTATGACATAACAGCTCTATGAGACTTTCATTCTTGACTAAGAAATGATAAAAGTACGGTAAATTATAAAATTTTTCCCGTTTTTTGACATAATTCCGCAATCTAAACTGGTAGTAATGCACATACTTTCATTCTGGAGGATTTATATATTTCTAAAAGCGATAAGACATAGTCGTTCTACAAAAATTACTGCATTTTATCGGTAAAACAGACTTCTCTTTAGCATCTCTTTAAGAAAATGTTTAAGATTTTGGCTCCCAAATAATATCTGGACTTTAAGAAATCAGCGACATTAAATATTTAAGAAACATTAAGCAAACAAATTTGCATTACACCATATTATACTCGACGTAATCGGATGCAATTGTACTATGTCAGTGCTGCGAGCATTAGTCTTGTCGCCGTTCGCGCGGAAATTGTACGTGCGAAGGTTGGCAACGGAACGGCCATCGGCCTATCGTACAAATGCACCCGTCGATACTCCGATTCTATCTCGAAGTAATTTACGCAAGTCTCTAATAAATTGGGACATGCCGCGCGGAGGTTTGCGATGCATCATCCATGCCGTTTTTGCATTGGAGTTTTTTTTCCGCGGTCGTGAGTCAAAGGGCCATCGAATTAATTCACTCGATTTAACTCACTTCGTTATTCCATAGAAAATAAAATTGTGTACAAACGGCCAAGCTTTTGAACCCGATTTATTAATAAAGAAAAAACCTTTGATGAGTTACCTAAATTTTTTTTCCGTTTTTCAAAATTTTTGGTAAAATGGTAAAAATCTGCACTCTAAAAAGTAATGATGTTCATCATTTATAATAATTCTCACCATGTAGTGTTGATATAATATAAATTGAATCGTGTTAAATCCATATTTTCAAAATTACATTATCATTTTTTAGCAAGTTTGAGAAATAATGCAATTTTTATAATTACCGTTATAATTACTTTTTTGTAACGGTAAAGTAGTAACTTTACTTTTTTTTATAAGAATGTTTTCTCGTAATAGTAACATTTTTGACTGCAACTTTTGTCTTTACTTATTTTACGTAATGTTCGTATATTTAATTTTTAATCTTTGATAGAATATATTGTTCTATGTTGTATATGTCTTAATTGATTAAATTTTACAAGAACCATTTTAAGATTTAAATTTTTCTTAATTCGAACTTACAACAAAATTTTTTAGTTGTTCATTTAATTTCTTTTGTAACAGCCAAAGAATGAGTTTATTTTTACTGTTATAAGAAATGCAATGAAATATATGCAAATTAACGGCAACAACACAAATAAAAATCTAAAACAAAAATGTTTGAATTTTTCTTTTTTTAGTCATTATAATAGTAGATGACGGCACACAAAATAATGAAAAAAAAAACGAATGTCTACTTATTTAAGTAACGATAACACTAACGAGTTACTTTTAAGAAGTAATATTTCCGACTTTGTTTTTTAAAAAGTGTGATATTTTGCATGAAAATTCACATAAATTGTTAGACTTGTTTCCTTTAATTTCTAAACTTAAATAAGAGCATATTAATATTAAATATGAGTTTTGCCTGCCACAATATGTAGCTCCTAAATCTCAAGTGCTTCTAGGTAGAGCAGCTTTGAGATATAAATAATTCCACTTTTGCGCGTATTTGTAAACTTGCAAATATCTTCACAACAAAGAACGCATGAAGGATTCTCAAGGCAGAGAGACGGACAGACAGACTGGTACCCGGAGTTTCTCGATGTTTCCCGACACATAGGAAGGTGTATATACACACATAGGACCTGCGCAGGTCGCTTTTCTTGCGAGTCGAGTGGCGTAACGTCGAGCACGTACTAAGAAGTACATCCCGCGTGATAATAACGACGTCGTTAGACGGCTGGACCACTTCATCTCACAATGACCCGTAGAATGCAGCGCGAGTCTGAGAATATGCGCGATCCCCGGGAATACACGCGCGATACCTAAGGTGTCCCGGGTAAAAACGAACGCTGATACTTCTCTCGTCATTGTACTCTCGGTAACGCTCATGCCTGTAGAGTTCAGCGCAAATGATCGGCGCGAGAGCGAGTCTCGCGAAATTCTCTCTCTAAGCTGGGAAGCCGCGTCGCAAGCGCCATTGATAACAGCTTGCGCACAATTTGCCGGCGACATGGAGCCGGCGGCGCGAGAAATCAAACAATCGATTCACCCGGTAGCGTCTTAGAGCGGTGACGCGGAGCATATTTGTGCTCGCTCGAGCGTGAGCGAGCATTGTTGCACGTTGAACGCAATAACAAGCTGCATTAGAGTACCTCTCATTCCAGCGTCATCCTCGTTTCATCTCCAAAGAGCGTATATACAATAATATCTTCTATATGTATATACCTTTTGTAGACATGCTAGATGTTTTAGACATCAATTTCTAGATATCTCTTTCTTTGTTCTCCGAATATTTTTCTTTGTATTTCATGTCTTTGTTAAAAGCTTTATGATTTTTTATGATCTGATTCTCAGAAAAATTCTCAGAAGAAAAAAACGTATAAGATTATACATAATAAATTACATTGTTCTTTGTAAAAGTCTTTATATCTTTAATTTTTGTAAGTGTTAAAAAAATTATTATGTTTAACAACAAACGTTGAGATTAGAAGAAAATAATTAATGGAAAGTAATAGATCTTTTTCTGAAATAATTTTGTTTTACAAATTACCATAATCCGACGAGATTAATGGACTTAAAAAATTGAATTACTTGTTTCAATAATTTTGTTATTTTCTCGCAAGCCATATCTTTCGTTTGTTGTTTTCTGAATATTTTCTTTATACTTCACATCTTCGTTGATAGTTTTATGGCTTGTAATCTAATTTTAATTCTCCAACAATTGAAAGATTATATTTGGCAAATTATACTTTTCTTTAATTTTTATAAATCTTTAAAACAATGGACTATTTGTTTGATAATGATAACAAAATGTTGAGATTATAAAAAGACACTTAATTTATCATTTCTTGATATGTAATATATAAATATAAAACATGTCGATACAATATAATTTTCAAGAAAAACATATCACATGATCACCAAAAGGTCGTCAATAATATACCATAAAAGCATAATTTTTGTCTCTAAATTGGGATGCAGTCTTTTGCCGCGTATTTCTAATTATTCGTTCTTTTTTTTTTCCCCAAAAAACTCAATACTAAAACCGCTAAAACTATCAGTAAACTGATGAAGGCAGCGGCGCCGTTACTTCGTTAGAGATATTAAGCGAATTACTCGTTATTTATGTTGAACTTCGTTTACATTAATTTAGCAGGAGGACGCTACTACGAATGTTCCGACGAATATTTGATAAATTTTGCAATTCGTGGCTGTTGGTGGTAATATTGCCAATAATACAGCAGTGTCATCTATTGCGCGTTTCACGTGAGTTACAGAATGTCCTAAAATTACCGACATTTT